>NC_071267.1:11941338-12241338 GCF_023375685.1 Ictalurus furcatus
TTAACTCCAAATAAAGACCAGCTGTTTTGTTATTTCAGCCTAATGATGGCCTCCTTCACTTTCATCAACACCTCTTTTATACCTATGAACCACTACAAAATGCAAATTCAACACTTGGAATCAACTCCAGAACTTTTATCTCCTTAATTTGTCATGAAATAACAAGGAAACAGGCCACACCTGGCCATGGACCTGCTTATCAGTCAATTGTTTTTTTAGAATGAGTGCATGCATCTTGCAGACAGCAATAAACTTTCTGATCAATCAGATTTGAGAGTTCAGCTGCGACAGCTGTGGCATTGTTCATTCTCTGTGGCCACTGTATAGCAGGTAAGTTTACACACAGGGAAGTTTACCTCACAGAAGACAAAAACATACAGATGGAGTTCCTATCCCAGGTGATGATGTCGTCACATGGTAGCCCTGACAGTTTGGACTTCAGACGATCTTGTGCAGCCCTCTATGGAATGAGCCTTGGCAGTCCTTCACAGGCCTTAATGATGCTAGTGGCCTCAGATCAGCTGCCTTCCTGTCTGATAGCCAGCTTCCTCTCACCACCCCTGGCTTGAAGAGACACCTGCACCATCTTTCCTTTGATTTGCCTCTATAAAAACACTGTGTCATTGTGGAGAAATTGCAAATAGATGATAGCTTGGATTGACTTCTTTTGTTGGCTTATTTTGATTAATGTCAGGGTAATGACAGTCACCTCTCTCAAAGTTGCAGATGACTTCCTGCTGTGAGTTTGGTTTGGGATTTTAATATATAATGATAAAACTATCATGCTTTTACCTATGGAATTGTTCATATACAGTGGCAAGAAAAAGTATGTCAACCTTTTGGAATTTCATGGTTTTCTGAATAAATTTGTCATAAAATGTGATCTGATCTTCATCTAAGTCAAGGGTATTGACAAATATAATGTGCTAAAAATAATAACACAAAATAAATTCTAATCCCTCATGTCTTTATTGAACACACTCATTCAACATTCAAAATGGCAGTGGAAAAAGTAAGTGAACCTTTAGAATTAATAACTGATTGACCCCACCTTGGCAGCAATAACCTCAACCAGGCGCTTCCTGTAGCTGTGGATCAGACCTGCACATCGTTCAGGAGGAATTTTAGCCCATTCTTCCTGGCAGAACTGCTGGTCATATTCTTTGGACGTCTCACGTGTATGGCTCTCTTCAAGTCATTCCATAGCGTCTCTATTGGGTTGAGGTCTGGGCTCTGACTTGGCCACTCCAAAAGGCCGATTTTGTTTTTCTGAAGCCATTCTGTTGTGGACTTGTTCCGGTATTTTGGGTCGTTGCCATGTTGCATCACTCAACTTCTACACAGTTTCAGCTGACATACAGACATTCTCACATTATCCTGAAGAATTGTCTGATATACTTGGGATTTCATCTTCCCCTCAATGATTGCAAGCTGGCCAGGCCCTGATGCAGCAAAGCAGGCCCAGATCATGATGTTTCCTCCACCATACTTTACGGTTGGGATGATGTTTTCATGATGATATGCCGTGCCCTTTCTATGCCAGATACAAAGATGTACAGATGTAGTGCTGTGTGGTTTTTCCAAATAGTTCAATCTTAGTTTCATCAGTCCACAAAACATTTTGCCAATACCTCTGTGGAGTGTCCATGTGCTCTTTTGCAAACTTCAGGCGTGCAGCAATGTTCTTTTTAGTAAGAAGTGGCTTCCTTCGTGGTGTCCTGCCGTAGATACCCTGCTTGTTCAATGTTTTACTTTTTGTTGACTCGTGAACAGAGATGTTAGCCAGTTCCAATGATGCCTTCAAATCTTTGGCTGTCATTCGGGGTTGTTTCTTTACCTCATTGATTAGTCTTCATTGTACTCTTGGTAGAGTAGCAACAGTCCCAAAGTGTCTCCATTTGTAGAATGTTTGCCTAACTGTAGACTGGTGAATTTCTAAAGTCTTTGAAATCACTTTGTGACCCTTGCCAGCTTTATGTAAATCAACAATTCTTGATCATAGATTTTCTGAAAGCTCTTTTTGGTGAGGCATGTGCTTCTTGTGCAGAGCAAACTCCAAAAGTTTGAGGGGTTTTTATTAGTCAAAGTAGCTGTAGTCCACACCTCCAAACTCATTTTCTTAACGAGACTCCAGGTGTGCTAAACCTGACTCCAATTAACTTTTTTGAGGTCATTAACTCAAGGGTTCACATACTTTTTCCACAAGCACTATGAGGTTTTTTTTTGTTCTCAATAAAGACATGAAAGATCAGAATTTTTTCTGTGTTATTATTTTTAGCACATTATATTTGTCATTACCCTTGACTTAGATGAAGATCAGATCACATTTTATGACAAATTTATTCAGAAAACCATGAAATTCCAAAAGGTTCTTGCCACTGTAATTAAAAACAATTAGATAGAATAAATTATATATGTGAAAGTAGACATAATAGGCCTATTATGAAGGCAATCTGACATTTGTAATTTGATAGGCGTGACATAATCACCCATGCACAAACGCACACACACACAGACACATACATACACACACACACACACACACACACACACACACACACACACACACAAACACAAAGAGACATGGCTTAAAGAGACACCTGTGGGCCCTCCTTTTCTTGTGTCGTCTTCAATGAGAAAAACATGTAGGAAAAAACAGGGTGAGTTTTAAAGGAAAATAATTAATGACGGATGAGGATGATATGATAAGTTACCACTGCACATATATTTTCCTATATAAGTATGTTCTAAAGTGTTTTATTCTTCTTACACCACAGAAATTAGACAAAGCTAACAATTGTTTTTATTTGTTAAATAACAACATGCCATGCTTTTTATTGGACTATAATTACATTTAAAATTGTGGATAAATTTGTGGATCAAGTTTCTATTGTAACTTATATTAAAGCAGCGGTAAATGGTCATTCTGTTGCCAGTCTCTCTTTTTTCTCTCTCTTGGTTCATAAGTTTAAAAAAAAAAAAAAAAAAAACTATTTATTTGGGTCTAAATTGAAAATTTTCTGAACAAGCATAGGAAGACTCCTAGCTGGCTGGAAAAAGCATTTGCAAGCAGTGATATCTGCAGAAGGCCATGGCACAAAGTAATAAATTAATAGGGTGTCCAAACTTTTTCTCTCACTTTTTCTTTTTCTTTTTAAGTTAATCAAATACAAGTAACTGATATTCAAAAATCAACAAAATAGGGTGTCCAAACTTTTGCATACAACTGTATAAACACCTTAGTTTGTTTTTATCTTAATCCCAATGTGGTATTCCCCACAACTATTCATTTCAGATTACACTGTATTACATTCACAGTCCTAGTGCCCAAAGACTTTGGAACTGTTCAAAAACTTATTGGCACAGCTCTCACAAACTCAGCCATTGTTAAGCGATATCTACAGCCAACCAGAAAAGCAAACACCCAGGTAGGATTTTTCCACATTAGTCAAGCCAAACAATTAGTGTGACAAAATAAATTACGAATAAATTTTGAAGAGAGAACACTCACAGCTGCCATTTCTAAGTTATTCAAGCTGTGCACTGTGGCCTATTTATTTATTTATAAAGTGATAGTTTTTTTTCTCACTTTTTCTCTTTATTTGTTCATGTTTTTGTTTTTATTATTTAGCATGATAAAGCAACAGTTCAGAGGATGATTTTCATTAACAGAACCTCCTGTTTGGGCTAAACTTACACTGTTAATGACATAATTCTGCCAGTGGTCAGGTCTGTAATCATATTCTAGAAAGATAATGGCTAGTTTAGGCTCTATGGTTGCACAAATGCCTGCATACAGTGGACATTAAAGGCCAAAAAAAAAAACATTGTTAAAATTGCAGGTTTTTGTGATGCAAACAAAATAAAACCAATATTAATCATGCCGGTTCATTTTCTACCTCATTTTCATTAAAAATAAAAAAAAGAAAAAGAAAAAGAAAAAACTTACAATAAACTGGCTGCAAAAGTGCATGACTTTTCATTTTGGATTCCACTGTATTACTTTCATATGCCTTGTACACATACAAAAGACTTGTGTTTCATTAGGAAAGTCACTATCGTTTCTATAATCTGGTTTCATTAGTCATGCAGAATGTGGCTTTTACAAAATAACTGAAGCCTACATAGGGGATTTTGAAGAGGTGCTAACAGCAGCCATTTGTAGATTCTTCATTTGGCTATGACTCAAATTATGCAATATGCCCTATATTCTTTTGCCATTTTCACATTTAGAACACATTTAAGAACATAAATAAACACTTCAAGAGGAGGAATCTCAAAACCATAAACAATGATTTAGAATGATATGTTTTTAAATCAAATGTTACCCCTAACAAGCTGTACATGTATTATATACACTACAGATAAATAAAAGAATTTCCGTTAATGGGACATGTACCGTATATTAATATATATGAAATTCATATTCAAATACATTTGACAACTTCCAAGCTCCACACACTCTACGTTTAACTACAGGCTACTGTATCATTGGCTTAGATTGACTTTCAGCAATGCTCACTGTCAGTTATTCAATTCAATTCTATTCAAAAGACTTGTTTGTCATTAAACATACACAAGTGTACAGTATAATGAAATACTGCTAGATGTCATCAGGTGCTCACAACGGAGTATACGTTGGACAAAAAAATGGCAAATATGAAAAATACAAGACCTGTATGTACTGGTAGTAATTACAAACATAAGTAAAATGTTCCACAGTGCAAAGGTACTACACAGAGAGAGACTACACAATTCATAGTGGTTAGAGATTGAAGTCTCCACTGTACAGATAAAGTGACTGAATATGTGCATGCATCACTTTGGCTACAGTATCACCATAATTAGGTTTATATACGTAGCCAGATATACTTGAGTGATGGACTTTGATGGAGTGAAGTTGTAGAATCTAAATTAGGCAAATGTCTGTCATCTGAGTGTGTGTTGCAGTAAACTGAATGAGCTGAAGACAGTTCTTATGTCTGGTGGCCCATGACCAAATGCTTTGAAATCACTTGCCAGAAGGGAGTATGGAGTTATAGTTGGGGTGTGTGGTGTCTGAGATTATGTTTCAAAATTTCATTAGACATCTCTTAGAAGTGTCTTTGATAGGTCTTAGAGCTTTCCTGGTGATGGCATGTTCTGCTTTCACTGCCCTCTTGTCTTGTCAAGACAGAATTCTGCATTCGATTTAATTTGGACTTGCCATGTTCCATCTGACTTCTACAAGCTCACTGTGAAGAACAAACCACTGCTGATAGCTGCAAGGTCAAACATTAAGTAGAGCTGGAAGAAATATTAGGGGTGAGTCGATTGGAATTTTGACCTTAAATGTGTGTTGGGGCATTGGGGTGTCCGCTTTTGGGAAGCTGAGAAGGTGGCAACCAGCTACAGTCAGTAAATGTGGCAGTGTACCTGATAAAGTGTAATTGATGTAGATATAATGTAGCTCTACTTAATGACGTGTGGAGGGGAGGATGAAATGCGCAAAAACGTTAGCACCGCCCACTGTGATGTGGTTGGCTGGCGCGTTGGTAATTTAAAAAAAACGGAGCAGGTGAGAATCAGCTGCATGCACAAAGCAGCAGTCGTGTGAGGACAGTAACGGGTGGAGCAAAGATTTAAGCCTTAACAGCCTGGTTACGACCAACATTCTGCGCAAATCATTATGGATGAGCGTCGCTATCCTCTGCACGTCCGAATAGTCGGCATAATGTGCAAAGGCAACAGCAAGGTAAGAATTATTGTGATGACTAAGATCTAGCATACTGATTACAAAGCTTTTCACTAACATTAGAAAACATCTGTTTCGTGTTTCAGTTGTACATGGCATCTGTGCTGTGGTCGGATCAGACCGACGTGACTGTATACAGGTCTCTCCAAGACTTCAAGCAACTTCACGTAAGAACCAGAAGATGGTGAAATAATCCGATTTCTTCCGCATGTGGTCTCAGGGAGATTTTTTTTTTTTTAACTAAAAAAATAATTGTAGTGTTTTTAGGTTTTATACACATTATGTGTTGTTTAGCTGTTTCCATATATAATGGGATTGTATGGAACGTGAAAATTGTCTTATTTTTTCGACTATAGTTTTGTCTTTGGACAGCGTCTAATTTTTTTTTTTTTTTTATCATAGAATTTTTATTGAAAATTTACATTTTGCATAACACCCCACCCAAGAACCCCAACAAACAACCACAGCCAAAACCAAAAGAAAGGGGGGAACAAAAAAAACAATAAACAAACAACCAGAGAAAAAAACAAACACAAAAAAACAAACAACCAAACAAAAACAAACAAACAAAAAAACTAACAAACATAAAAACCCAAAACAACAACAACAACAACAACAACAACAGCGTCTAATGTTTATGCCAAGGTAAATGTGTGGGAGATTCCCAGTAGCTTGGTACTGTCATACCGGAAGAGAAGACTAAACATTCACTAATAACACTCAGGGAATGTTAATTGTCCTCTATGCTGTTAGTTGTGGTGTTGACTTTACCCATCACACGCCAGTCTAGTCACTGCTATTCCTGCTATTCCTGCTATACAACTGTTGTGCTGTACTAATCATACTGGGTCTACTTGCACAGTGTGCATAGTGTCTAACTGTCTGTTAGGTGCTGTAACTAAGATGTTACATGATTTGCACTACGTGTTGTCTGGTGATTATTTTGTACAACAGTATTGCCATTTTTATCTAATACATTACACAAAGGCTTGCACCTGTATACATGTATGTGGCTAGAATGAAAATAAAGTCTCTCTCCTGATGAAAAATAAACAGTAGAAACCATCAGATAGATTCTAATTGTTTCCACTACAAATACCATTACAAAGGATCAGCTAACCATTGAAGCCATTACTTTTTTTTTTACATTACATTAAAGCAACAAATTACCAGTAGAGACCATTGCAGTTTCCATTAAAACCAATACAATTCCCATTATAACTATTAAAACCATAATAATAATAATAATAATAATAATAAAATTAGGTTTTCTATTGGGTTTTTTTTCAGCAGGGTTTCTCTCACTCTCTCTCTCTCTCTCTCTCTCTTTATGTCTCTCTCTTTCTGTATTAAGCCACATAAAGCTTTTCCCCCCCACTTTAAGCATTTTAGAAACTCCAACCTTTTATTTACATTACTTTCACAACAGAGGCAACTAAAGAAGAAATTTCCAGTGCAAAGTCCATTTCGCCATCAGGACAGACTGCTGCCCAGATTTGGAGGTACGTGGCAGCAGCTGCTTCACCGATAGCGGGCATTATTCATCCAAACTCTTTTTGAGTGTAAAAAGTATCTTTTCCTGACCCTTCTATCAGGTTTAATGATGAAGCTGAACTTCCAGATGAAGACTCCGGCTCGGTGTGTGTATCGAGTGAATGCTCTGGAGCGCTACTGCACTGAGCTGCTGCGCTCTGAACCAACAGTCTCTCAGTCCTCCGAACTCATTCATTTCTTTATTCCTAAGGAAGAAGAGCTGCATCCTGAGTTTGCACACAACAGGTATCCTAATTTCTACCCTGACATTAATAACTGTCTTTTGATGTGAGTTAGTATACTTAAAAACAGGTGTTATATTGGGATATATGGGGAAGGTGGGAAGGCCTGTACTATCATGAAAAAAAGTACTAAATTGTACCTTTCTTTGTCACTTTGGACTTTATCTTATATTTATCATGTGTCTTTTACGTGATCATATGAATGTAGTGTACCTGTAAACATGATTTTAAAGTACATAATTGCACATTGAGGACCACTGTTGTATTTTTGAGCATTTAGAGGAATACCTTAAAGTTACAACTCCTGCACATTTGCAGCTAAAAGATATACAATAAATGGTGCAAAAGCTGAATTGAGGTTGCCATCCCAGGTACAAGGAAAGGTACAATTTACTTATTTTTTGAGAGGCCAAAAATGTGGGAGTACCTTTTAATTTATTTTATTGTATGGTGATGTTTAACATTGGTACCATCAAAACTTTTTAATATATCTAATAAGCCTAAGGGCTTTATTTAAGGCTTGACTATGTGGCCAGACCTGACGTTTCCTTGTTTATTGAACTTTTTTTGACATGGAAAAGATATTGTCAAAATATTATATTATAATATCAAAATATTTTCTTTTTGATTTTTATAATAAAATAAGGCAGTTAACAAATGCTTTGACTAAAAGAGTATGTGTATTTTATTAATTTTTTTCAGCATAATGATTTTTCAACTAGAAGATGATCAGCCAAAAGTCAACCTGAGCAATAAGCGCCTCAGTGTTGGGAATGTGTCCCAGCCATTTGTCACCAAACTGTATCGGTGTTTAGCGCCATATGAGACCAAGGACATCAAGAACAGACCATTTAGCGTGACTGTGGACGAAATTCTGGAAGTACTCATTAAAGATCAAGCTGGTATGTCTTGCCCTGTTTCTATGCAATAAGGGAGAAAGATGATTTGTTGTTGTTTGTGCAGTTACCTGTGCTTGGTTCCATCTAAAATCATCAGGATGGTGGCTGGTAGAAAATGAAAAGAAGTGTTTAGCCTGGTTTCCAGCTCCCTACTTGGAGTTGTGTGAGGATGAAGAAGAGGGAGAAGCTGAGCTTGGCAGTGCAGGTGGCCAAAGTAAGTTACAGGGCTAATAAGATGATGATGAAATTGTAAATTTGCATTTATTTGGTGCCATTTGAAAATGTCTAAAAGTCATTCAGTTTTAAAATTCTTAATTTTTGTCCCCACAGCAGCTCTCTACTGTGCTGTAAGGAACTACACCTCTACTATGACGGATGAGCTATCGGTGAACATCGGAGCTGTGGTGGAGGTTATTCAGAAGTCTAACAATGGCTGGTGGCTTGCTAGGTAATTCAGTCTATCCGCTTTTGCAGATGTTGTACCAGTGGAATAAGGATTATGTTATCGCACCATGCTAAAATGAATATATGATATAATTACTACACAGGACACAGTTACTGGGGAAAAAGAGGTTCCTCCAGTGTTCTCAGCGTTCTTTGTTTACCAAAGGGGTTCTACCTGGAACCCTCTCTGATCGGGAAACACCGTTTAACCATTAACCTTTTAAATGCCCAGGACATCTCGGCAGGTCCAGAATTGTATTCCTCACATATCTACATACAGTACCTTAAAAAAACAACAAAAAAGTGTAGTTCTCTGTAGTTATTAAATAATTCATAGTACTTAATGGATAATGTTTTAAGATGAAAAACAGAGTAAAGGCTGGATGTTTCATGGAGTAAAAGGTTATATTGAACCTTTTTTTCTTATGCACTTGACATAGCTAAGAAAGACGTCTTAATAAAATCAGTGCAGCAGCTATATTTTATTATGGAATACAGACAGTGGGCAGTTTAACTGCTCAGGACAAACAATGGACTCGTGACTCGTCATTGATCATCCAGGTAACAACACAAAGTATTAAGAATCAAGGGTATGTAAACTTTTTAACGGGTTCATTTGTGTAAATTCAGTTATTATTGTGTCTTGTGGACTATATGTAAACATTTGTTATGTGAAATAGCTTCTTCAGGGCAGTACTAAAAAAAGAAGAAGCAGTTTTTATGATCCCTCTTATTATTATTTTTAATTATTAATATTTTACAGATTCTGCAAGGGGTATGTAAATTTATGAGCACAACTGTAGATATTACAGTTGTGTTGTACATGCTTTAAATAAGTGACTGTGCTTTATTTAAGTGCTCTTTATTATTATGTGGTTGATTTCATAGTGACTCATCCTGGACTGTATGATATTACTTTGCTTTTATAGATATCGTGGAAAGGCAGGCTATGTGCCCTCTATATACCTGCAGCCATACTCCAACCCTATGATTAGCATGCAGAAAAAGTTGCACAGCTCCAACCTAAATCTGTCCACTCAATCAACTGTGCTGTCTCACCCCACCCACAAGTCCCACTTCCACAAGTCCCACTCTATGGAGGTGTTCTCTGAGTCTCTGGGCCTCAGCGCTCCAGACCAAGACAATGAATACAACAGCCGCAAGAGCAGCTTCAGTGATGACAATGACTTCTGCTCCAGCTCCTCTGGTTCTCTGGGCCTGAGTCTGTATGGCTCTGTGGGGGAAGAGAACCTGACACTGTCAGAGAAAGATGTAGACTCGGACAGTCCTGACAGTGGTTTGTGTATGGAGCTTCAAAGCCCTACCAATTCAGAAACCAGCAGCCCTTTCAAACTGTACCCACAGGTGCCCCCTCGTCCACAAACCCAAGAGATCCTCAACCGCTGTACCACCTACACCCGGAAAGCAGCCCTGGAAACCCAAGCTCGTCTGTTTTTATAGAACTGAGATTCAGGCCCAGTAAAAGACCAGTCAAAATTATTTAAAGAGATGTTTTGTAATCCTGGACTGCTCTCATGGTGATGCATGATGCTATTATGTCTGGTACAGTGACTATAGTTGAATACCTTCATGTCTGAACCAATTTTTAAAACTATGAATATGAGCAATCAACCAATTATTGTGCATATATTTTCCTTCCCTTATCTGATTACATGCTACTCCAATTATCCTGTTGAACAGAACGGCAGCGTAAATACTAACGTACGCAGTGAACATTAATGCATCATTCACTTACTTCCACTGGTAAAACTAGTTCTATTCTAAAGATAGGTTCAATAATAATATGTTTGCCTTTCCTTTTCACAGTCACTTGTCATGTTTTATAATAGACCTGTCAAGGTGTCAGAGAAAGCAGGCCGGTAACTATTATATAAAATATTTTAGATTGTTTCCCCATAAGCTGTACTATGTCTTTCAACATTGTCTGTCTGTATTCCAGATGTTAAATCACAGTACATTGTCTGTCTGTATTCCAGATGTTAAATCACAGTACATTGGCTTCGAATAAAATTATAAAACATGAAACTACTTCACTCAGTCATTCAGGTTTTTGATGGTAGAGTGGCAGGATACTCCATAGAGTTCCAGAGTAGACTTATGCTTGTGTAATACTGTGTATGCTGTAATTGTTTACAATCCCACTATTCGATATCACCCAGAATTTAATGGAATTTCCTTTTGCTTATGGTTCCTGTCAATTTCTTTCTCATGTTTATTTCCTTGACTCATTCAACTCAGGCTTGCTCATTAGAGATCTAAATCTATATCTGGGGAATTCCTACTGTTGAAAGTGTTATACACATGAATTAAATTTAACGTATTAAAGCTTGTAAAAGTTTCTCAGTGTTTCTGGATACCCTCATATGCTAATTTTGGTTATCAGTAAATCAGTCTTTCTGCATGAATACATGACTGCACCATCAACTTAAAAAATGTCAGTATCCTTTACAAGAAAAGTTTGAAAAAGACATGAGTTCCTGAAATACTAGATTATCTTTTTGTACTCAAACATCTGTGCAAGGAAATTGTTCTGGTTTTCCCTGTTGTGTTTCGAGAATGACATCTATTTAAAGTTTTGTATGTCTATATTCTATACACAGGTCATTGTCTATGTCTACAACCTATACAAATAATATTGAACTGAATTAAATTGAATTCATTTGGTAGTTTTAAGCAATAAAATGCAGATTTCATTTTTCTGTTTTCACACATTAAGTCATTATAAACTGTTTATTATAACAAGTTTCTAATTGGGGCAAAGCTTAATGTGAAACTATGCTTTATTTACTTCATGGGATCATTCTTTCAATAGTAGAAAGTTTTAATCAATAAATTCTTAATTTCTTAAAACTAAAAAATAATTGTAGTGTTTATAGGTTTTAACACATTACGTCTTGTTTAGCTGTTTCCATATATAATGGGATTGTCTTGAACGTGAAAACTGTCTTATTTTTTCGACTATAGTTTTGTCTTTGGACAGCATCTAATGTTTATGCCAAGGTAAATGTGTGGGAGATTCCCAGTAGCTTGGTACTGTCATACCGGAAGAGAAGACTAAACATTCACTAATAACACTCAGGGAATGTTAATTGTCCTCTATGCTGCTAGTTGTGGTGTTGACTTTACCCATCACACGCCAGTCTAGTCACTGCTATTCCTGCTATTCCTGCTATACAACTGTTGTGCTGTACTAATCATACTGGGTCTACTTGCACAGTGTGCATAGTGTCTAACTGTCTGTTAGGTGCTGTAACTAAGATGTTACATGATTTGCACTACGTGTTGTCTGGTGATTATTTTGTACCACAATGTTGACACTTTTCTGTAATATATTACATCAATGCCTGCACCTGTATACATGTATGTGGCTAGAATGAAAATAAAGCACTTTCTTTCTCTCTTGTACTCTCTCTCCCCTACTGAAAAAAAAAACCCCAGTAGAAACCATCAGAGAGATTTTAATAGTTTCCACTACAATTTCCATTACAAAGCATCAGCTAACCATGAAAACCATTATTATTATATTATTATCATTATGGGTCCTTAATGATATCCACTAGACATATCTTTCTTCCAATAGAAGGCAACAAATTACCAGTAGAAACCCACCGTAAGTGTTACAGTCTTTTGTCTTGTGGACTATATGTAAACATCAGTTATGTGAAATAGCTTCCTCAGAGCAGTACTAAATTTTAAAAAAAGCTATTTTTATGATCCCTCTTATTATTATTTTTAATTATTAATATTTTACAGATTCTGCAAGGGGTATGTAAATTTATGAGCACAACTGTAGATATTACAGTTGTGTTGTACATGCTTTAAATAAGTGACTGTGCTTTATTTAAGTGCTCTTTATTATTATGTGGTTGATTTCATAGTGACTCATCCTGGACTGTATGATATTACTTTGCTTTTATAGATATCGTGGAAAGGCAGGCTATGTGCCCCCTATATACCTGCAGCCATACTCCAACCCTATGATTAGCATGCAGAAAAAGTTGAACAGCTCCAACCTAAATCTGTCCACTCTATCAACTGTGCTGTCTCACCCCACCCACAAGTCCCACTTCCACAAGTCCCACTCTATGGAGGTGTTCTCTGAGTCTCTGGGCCTCAGTGCTCCAGACCAACACAATGAATACAACAGCCGCAAGAGCAGCTTCAGTGATGACAATGACGTCTGCTCCAGCTCCTCTGGTTCTCTGGGCCTGAGTCTGTATGGCTCTGTGGGGGAAGAGAACCTAAGACTGTCAGAGAAAGATGCAGACTCAGACAGTCCTGACAGTGGTTTGTGTATGGAGCTTCAAAGCCCTACCAATTCAGAAACCAGCAGCCCTTTCAAACTGTACCCACAGGTGCCCCCTCGTCCACAAACCCAAGAGATCCTCAACCGCTGTACCACCTACACCCACAAAGCAGCCCTGGAAACCCAAGCTCGTCTGTTTTTATAGAACTGAGATTCAGGCCCAGTAAAAGACCAGTCAAAATTATTTAAAGAGATGTTTTGTAATCCTGGACTGCTCTCATGCTGAAGCATGATGCTATTATTTCTGTCTCGTACTGTGACTATAGTTGAATACCTTCATGTCTGAACCAATTTTTAAAACTATGAATATGAGCAATCAACCAATTATTTTCCTTCCCTTATCTGATTACATGCTACTCCAATTATCCTGTTGAACAGAACGGCAGCGTAAATACTAACGTACGCAGTGAACATTAATGCATCATTCACTTACTTCCACTGGTAAAACTAGTTCTATTCTAAATATAGGTTCAATAATAATATGTTTTCCTGTCCTTTTCACAGTCACTTGTCATGTCATATAGACCTGTCAGTAAATCAGTCTTTCTGCATGAATACATGACTGCACCATCAACTTAACAAAGGTCAGTATCCTTTACAAGAAATGTTCCTGAAATTCTAGTTTATCTTTTTGTACTCAAACATCTATGCAAGGAAATTGTTCTGGTTTCCCTGTTGTGTTCCCTGAATGTCAGTCCCTGAATGGCATCTATTTACAGTTTGTTATGCTATATAATTAGAATAATTTCACTTGTCAAAACATGGCTCATGGTCCTAAGCTCTACCTGGATGATTCTTCTGTAGGAGCCTACACAAATATGTTTGTTTAAATAAATAAATAATAAATAAATCTGGTTCCCAGACCTCATTTGAAGATATTTGAATATGTAAGTGAAAAAAATAGGAAGGGCATCCCCACCTGACCTCTGTAGAGGCATCCAATTGCACCAAGTTTGGCTGTGACAGACAGCAGCGTGCATCCAACGCCCAGTAAGGGCACGTCCCTTACCTGAGTGCATAAATTACCTGCACGTGTTCCTCTTCCTCATTTGACATTTGCTTCTCACGAGTCCTAGGTCCTAGTTTATTTTGTGGGCACAGCTCACTGGTTCGCTGACTTGCACTTTTTGTCTGCAGGAGAACATATCCCTCAGATCAGCGTCCATTGGATGTGTTTATCTTGCTAGCCAGGTTAGCTGTGTCACATCAGAGGTTGAATGCTCTGTGTCCTGTGTGTGCTTTTTGGGCCTACATGGATAGGACTAGACTTTTCACGCGGAGTGAACAGCTCTTCATTTCCTGGGCCCCCTTGCCCAAGGAGAATCCTATTTCTAAGCAACGCCTATCTTGGCTTGTGGATGCTATTACTTTGGCATTTGAATCGAAGGGATCTGTTTCGGGGTGTCTCATTGCAGGACATCTGTTTTGCTGCAAGCCGGGCCTCTCCCCATACATTTGACAGCTCACTCTGTCGTAGGAGTGGGCTCCTTGTAGCCTTCCTCCCTTAAGCCCTCTTCTCCATCTTGAAGCTTGGGCTGTCAGGCTTGGCTTATTCATGTCACCAGCATGTCCTTCATGTTCCACCTGCGTATCACTATCACCTTCATGCGTTGTGTTTCCAGGCACCTCATTATGGGATGTATCAAGTACCACCTATCTAGGTGACCATCCCCTGTCTTACAGGGCCTCACTGTGAATGTTTTGGCCATCAAGGAGTTGTCCATTTCTCCCATAGATGGATCTTGAACATGAGATGATGAAAGAGAAAAATAGGTTACTGTCCTTAACCCCAGTTCTCTGAAACATCGAGTGGAGAGATCCACAAGTCTTGCCCCGCTTGCCGCACGAGAAGCGAATTTGCTCACTGAGGAAGAGGAGCATGTTTGGGTAATTTATGCACTCAGGTAAGGGTGTGCCCTTACCTGGCATTGGACATGCGCTCCTATCTGCCACAGCCAGACTTTGTGCAATTGGATGCTTCTACAGAGGTCAAGTACGGATGCCCTTCCCATAGCTGGATCTCTCCACTCAATGTTTCAGTAATCTATTGTTATATATCCAGTCCACATTTCAGATATTGAAGCATTTGATACAAATGAATTGTACAATATTCATACAATATTTAGATTAGTGGCAGTTAAATGGGTGAAGCAGGACCAAAATACTAGATTAGTTCAACAGTATAGACATAGGGTCATGATGGAATTGAATTGAATTTTTATGAAAGCTCAGTCAAGTCTGGAGTAATTATATAATGGCAGCTATCATAGGGAACTCATTATACAATACAATGGGAATACAAAATAAAAATGTGTTTTGATCTGAATAAAATGACTGAGTCGTCAGCTGCTATGCTAGTTCTTTATTAGCTGGTGTTGGTTGTTGACAGGAGAGAATTTTTTTTTTTTTATATTTTTTTAAATAATTGCTTTCTTTTCCTCTCTACACCTATGAATATGATTTGCCAGTCATAAACAGCCTATGGTACAGCTGTGATTAAAAACTGGTAGTGTATTTCCACTAGTATATTATTATGATATACTGCTTTCTCTGCTACTACATGTATGTTTTGATATACTATACTATACTATATTATACTATACTATACTATTTTAAAAGTGTGTGAAGTTATTGTCTTCAAGTGCATACTATATTGGTTGTCTACCGATTCGGACTACAGTCCAAAAAGCAAAACCTTGGATGTGAATTATTTCATCTAGGTAGGTATTTCATACAGGTAGTTTGCTTCAGTAAGAAATATTAATGCTGCCAAATACTGCTAAATATGTGACCTAACTATCTATTTGCATACCACCTTAACATACAGTTATGTATGTTATGTATGTTATTATTATTTTTTTGTCTTTATGTATGTCACATCTGAATTATACACTGTCACTGCACACAACTTTGGGGTAACCATGGACAATCAACTGTCCTTCTCCTCTCACACCGCTAAACTTACACACTCGTGCTGACTTCTCCTTTACAAATCAGAAGGATTCGTCCATTTCCATCCACAGAAGCCACCGAGGTGCTTGTTCAGTTCCTTGTCATCTCGAGACTGAGCTGCTGCAAATCGCTCCTGGCAGGTCTGCCTCTGAGCACCATTCAACCTCTTCAGCTGATCCAAAATGCAGCTGCACAACTTCCCAAGTTTTCACACACCACTTCATTGCTACACTCCCTCTACTGGCTTCTTGTAGGTGCCCACATGTGATTTAAAACCTAATAGTTGCCTACAAAGCCAAAAACACTCCCTCCAATCCTCTAGCACTGCTTGGTTAGACCTTTCATCTCTCAGGGTTCAAGGAAGGCATGCATAATGACCCTTCTGTGTTCTGGCACCTAGGTGGTGGAATGAATTTCCCCTAGATATCTGAACAGGTGAGTCACTGGCTGTCTTCAAACGACGAATAATGACGTATCTCTTCATTAAGTATTTAAATATGCACTTTGTTATTTAAAAAAAGTGCTGTGTGTTGTTGTGTTTTGTGTTTTTCATACTATACTACATTCCCAACAGGGTTTTTAGACTGATAGTACTCTTAGTCCCTGACCTAGTGTACCAGTATGAGAGTGTATTTATCGATAGAGACTTCAAAGCGCTTCTGTAAGTTACTCTGGATAAGGGGGTCGGCCAAATGCCATGTAATTGTGAATGTAAATATTTTATGTCCAAAACAAAACCAGAGCCAACTGAAAACATCACTTCTAGATATCATTGTAGAAAGCAGGACAGGACCAGAATATATAATATAAAGCAAGTCAAACAAATAAAAGAAAAAATAAGCCATTTCTTTGTCTACAAATAGTTACGTCGTGTGTAATATTGTGTTTTTTTCCTCTTTTCTTAACAGCGAACCATCTAATAACTTTGAGAACTTTGAGACTAATAACTAAGAATGACCAGCTACCAGTTTGCCATCTATAGATGAAACCTGAAAAAATATTCAGGCTAAGATGTTAAACCCGCTTTAAATACTCCTGCCTGCCTCAAACACCTTCACCTTTGTTAGAAAGGTGAAAGCTGATGTTTCTACTTAAACATTAACTCACCTTAAAATTAGGCAAACAAAAACCTTGATGACTGATCAAATCTGATATAAATATGATTCAGTAAAATAGAAAAAATAGTTTGCTCCACTAACAAATAATTATTTTCGATTAAAGTAAACATTAAGTGGGTAGTGTGCAAATTTCTGCTTTGATAAGGAATAATATACAGATATTATGTTGATGTCTGGTCATTTTTTATTGAATATCCAGAAGATGAAAGAGTATTACCATTACATATCCAAATGAGTCAACCTGCGGAAAACACCACTGTGTTCCACTGGCCATTCAGAGACAACAATGTCAAGAGAATAGAGTTTGTAGTCTGTAGAGCACACAAGCCATTGAAAGCTCAGTGATGTCCACAGCACTGCCTTTGTCAACTAAGTAAAACCTGGACGGTACTAAAATAGGCCTCTGTTGGTTGGGTGTCTAACACCTTCTAGACATGTGTGGTTAGAACCTGACAACATTTACAACAACTGTGCTAGAATGTCAAAGAAAATAAATATGAAAACAGGTAATAGATTTCTGAGTCAATGGGTGTCAGATGGGCATGGTTAAGCTGTGCATTGTTGGATGGCAGCATCTGCTTGGACTTCATGGAGCGCAACGCTCTTTAGGATGTATATTTTCATTAACAGCTGTGACGTTCTAACACAGTAGAATATGGTGAGTTCTGATATACTTGTTCACTGACTTCACTGACTGTGATCCTACAAAAAAATTGTTTTGTTTTTGCATTTAAAGATGATTTAAGGCTTTGTTAGAAGTAGAATCAGAGTTATTAATATATTCTGTGTCAGTGTTCATTATTAAAATAAAATTGAATTGAAATATTTCAACAAGATTAGAATTAATGACATGGATTTAATTTTTCTAACATGAATAGCACTGAGATTAAACCCTTTCCATGAATTTAAGTCACACTCCATAAATTAAAGCAACTTATTATGTTTCATGTCAGAGTGGTGGTTATGAAGTGGACCTTTTTGTGGATCCCCCAGACCATGACCTTATCTGTATCATATGTAAAGGAGTTCTACGCTGCCCTGTGCGTGTGGCATGTAACCATGTCTTTTGCAAGAAGTGCATTTTGCAGTGGATGAGGAGGTATGAAAACTACAAATTACATTTATATTAGAGTTGATGCATGTAAAACATAGTGTTTTCAATGCGAATATGCTAATGTGTGTAACCTAATCCAGACAGGAAACATGTCCATGCTGCAGGAAGCCTGTCAACCACCGGCTTATGTTTGTTATGTTCAAGCTCAGTAAATCCATTGGCCGTTTACCAATCAAGGTAAGAAGAACATTAAGTAAGAATGCTAGGGGAGACTAGTATAATGATTACCAAATACTTATAATGATAATCATTGTTACATATAAACCCGTAATCGCAACCAAAAATTCTTAATATCCCATCACATTATTATACTCAGTGCCGAAATGAGCAGCAGGGCTGCACGGCCACCTTTCCTCTCTCAGAGCAGTACCTCCACAGCTCCACATGCCCGTTTGAGTGGCTGCTGTGCCCGCAACAGGGCTGTGGGGCTAGGGTACTGAGGAAGGAAGCCCAGGCACATGAACAGGTTTGCAGCCACTGGAGGCAGTTGTGCCCGATGGGTTGTGGCACACTGCTGAACCGCACTACTCAGGCCAAGCACAACTGCTACAGAGAGCTGCAGGAGCGTTACGAGGCCCAGCAACAGACGCAGCGAATCATCGCCTCTGCACTGCGCAGGAAGATGCAGCGTATGCAAAGGCGCATGGCCCACATTACTCGGCAGATAAGCCTGATCTGTGAAAGCCTGGAGCTCAGCGAGAACCTGGAGGAGGAGGTGGAGGAGAGCCCTGGTGAGGGAACCAGCACAGGGAGAAATTCCAGAGTCGGCCACAGCTCCATCACACCCACCAGCTCTAGCAGCAGCAGCAGCTCCTAAGAAATATGCCCTTTATATTTTTTTAATAAGATGTTTGTTAATGTGTAATTTCTGCCAGTAAACCCATACTTAAATATACATCAATTGCTTGTCACATCAGCTGTGTGTTTTTAACACTAAATGAGTGAACTCTAACAGCTGGGCTAAGCAATACTATTATACTATGTGTTGAAGTATGTTAAGACCATATAAACTAGCTATATTGTGTTGAGCATTGTGTTTACATGACCAAATGTTAATAAAACTTTAGTGTTAATTCAAATTTATTCCATGTTTCTTGGAGAAAATAGCATAATAAAACCATAAAGTCAATAAAAATGTACATAATTAATGTCATTGCATGTAAATCAACTTGAGTACTTTTATAATCAATTTATTTCACAGTGCACTCTTCAGTACTGGTAGAGAGAGATCACATCTAGAACCAAAACAAATCTAAAAACAAAAACTTCACAGTATGTAGTATGTGCATATAAGAAGCACATTAAACAGTGAACCCATGTTCTGCTTGCAGTGAGTTTATAATAATCTAAACAGTAAATGTAAACATATTTAAACTGCACTACTGATTTTATATAATTTATTTTTTATAACTGAATAAACCTACCAAATGAACAGTGGTGATGGCATATTGTCATAATTGGCCACAGAGATGCACTACTCTAAGGGGAAAGAATGGTTCAGCACGCAGGTCTCACTGGAGCCCAGAGCAGAAGAGTGAGATGGCTGTGTCGGAGAATGTTGAGGCGCTGGTTGGCTCTCCAACGCTGAGTGCATTAAAGGGAGGTATATGTCATCCATGTTCGGCATCACAAACACTTTCTGTAACACAGTTCAAATAAACTTTACAATAAAGTTTGTAAAAGATATTAAGCACCAGGTTTTAAAAAAATCTTTCGATGGACGTACAGTAAGTACATCAATTAATTATGGTCATATTTGTGTTGGTGCAAAAAAAAAGTGAGGCAAGAAAAGGAAATGTAGCAGAACACAGCAAATGTTTAACCTGAAACTCATCTTGAAGTTTTTTCTCAATCCATTCAGTGACATGGCAGAAGGTCACTTCCCGTTCCCCCAATTTGGGCTGAACTCGCAGGTCAAGCTTTGGAGGCACACAGAAACTGTACCTGGGGGGTGGGATGGGTGGGTGGTGGGGGTGGGTTGCATTAACCATTTTATCAAGCATGCATTGGCAGGACAGATAAATTTACATGGTTATAACATTAATTGGTGGTAATCCAGGGGATGATCAAGTTTGATGTAACTCGATATTTGCTAGTTATTTCACATATACTGTATTCAGATTATAAGGATTACCACAGAATGTGTTTGCAAGTAAGGACTGTACCAGATTCTATCCGTAGGGGGAGGTGGAATGTTGA
The DNA here is from genome assembly GCF_023375685.1 of Ictalurus furcatus. Lineage (NCBI taxonomy): Eukaryota > Metazoa > Chordata > Actinopteri > Siluriformes > Ictaluridae > Ictalurus > Ictalurus furcatus. Next base: position 11,961,901 of record NC_071267.1, read on the forward strand.
CAGCAAGTTCTCCAGAAAGTTCTTTAACCTCAACAGTGAGCAACAGAGGTGTGTTTGACATCTCCTCAATCTTCTTTTTGATGTACTCATTTTCTGTAGCCTTCTGGAAGTATTTGGATTTAGCAATTTTGTCAACAAGTCTCAAAATCCGCCGGCCAGTTCTACCCCCAGCCAAACCACTGTAGAGGAGAAGTTAAGAGATGTCTGACATCTGGACTGAGTCAAGCATTCAATTTTTTAATTTGACAACATGCATGAAGCACGAAGATTAGCTGTGTCATGGATCTAGACTAAATCTAGATAAGTCTAAAGCCTTTTAAATATATAATCCATGCATCACCATGTAAAAAGTTAACTGGCTTCTCTCCATTAAAGAATATTTGAGGATGTTTCAGTCACCTCTCAGCACCAGAAACTCCCTGAGTTTCCTGAGGCTCAGTGGATGGAACGTCCTCTTCATCAGATGAACCTGCACTCGAGGATTCCTCATCACTATCAGCCAGTACAGCAAGTTTGGACCTGGTACTTCTAAAGAAATCCATAACAGCCAGAAAATAACTATGCTTGTCATCACATAATAACAGAGGGTTATTATGTGCAGAGGGTTAAATGAGAAGTTCTTTATTTTTAGAACTCTCTGCTATGCAAATTGCAATTACAGTAAAAACAGCAAGCCTTCCTTTGTAAAGAAAACTACTTGGAAAGTACTTCCATTTTGACTGATGAAGCTAATTTCTGGGCCAGAAAAAAAAGCCCAAAAAAGTAAACCATATCCTGAAATGAAGAACCCAGAGATTCATTGTATAGAAATACTGCAAATCATAGTTTCTCTAAAGAATATTTAAAATGATATAAATATGATGAGTCTAGTTAATACTACAAACAGCACCTTTTAGTGTTCAGCACAAACTAACCTTACATGGTAGGTCTGCACCTCTTTGACTGCTTTCAGTGCTTCTTCCTTACCCAGTTTTGACAGGTTAATCTTTGTCTCTAATGTCATCTGCAGGGCTCCTGTGTACTCAATATTCAGCTGGAGCCACAGACCTAATATAGAGAAACACATAATACAGTGTTAACTTGCAATGGCATTTATACTGTACACATTTAAAGCTTTTTTCTAATGCTTTAAGCATTTAAACGCTTAAATTCCTCACCCTCATTACTACATGCCTGCCATTAGTTTCAATGTAGCTATAGAATAATTTATTGAAATGAAAAAGGAATAACTAAATAAAATGGAATTTTAAGGGCTTACATTAATTGTTTGTGTGTGTGAAACAATAGCAGAACAATCTGTGATTATATTCCTCCAAAAACAACCAATAAATAGAGGATTGTGAGGAATAAAATTGGATCACACAGACTACAAATGACAAACTATTGCAGCAGATTATGAGGCCCAATCGCATGATAATGAGTGCGATAAATCTGTAAGTGGGATGAAGTGTGATTAGAACAGGAGGACTGTGACGCACAGCATTGCATAACAACTGCAGATCATGGCAGGGAGCATCAAAAGAGTGCCTCTCTCTCTTTCTCTCTGTCTCTGCCTCTCTCTCTCTCTCTCTCTCTCTCTCTCTCTCTCACACACACACACACACACACACACACACACACACACACACAACTTCCTTCTCTTTCACAGAGAAATGCCATTCATTCATATGCACATATCCACTATATGGCCGAAAGTTTATGGACACTGGACCACCACATTCATATGTGCTTTTTGAATTGATTGACACAATTGATTTTATTTTAACAAAAAAATGTCATGCATGATCATTTTTACTTCCATGCAGATGAGATCAGATATGAAGCTTGCAGGGAAAAAAAACAAGTTCATTAACATGAATGTGAGGCATTCATTCATTAATCCTTAGTAAATGCCTGATCAAGGTCACAGTATTTAGATTAGGCTACTAGTATGTTTATATTTTGGGAAATAGAACCAACTACATTTATTTAAAAATATTTACTGTGCTGAGATGCAGAGAACTTAAGTGAGCAAGGTTGAGGAAATTCTGGCAGAGCCAGAATTCATAGACCATACTGGCCTTTCCACCTCAGACGGTTTTTTTAACAGTATTTACAGGTTTCCTATTTAATTGAAGATAAGGTTTAGGCCACACCAACTTCAGGTTTATAGAAAATCTGAATGCATACATGGATATCTAGAGCACTAAACAGATACAGATAGTGGCATTACGTTACTTTTACACGCATGCACACATGCCCACATTACTTTTTTGTCACAACAGGCAATGACAGGCTCCAGCACACTAAGATTTCACCAGCATAATAATGTTCTATTCAGCTCAGTGCAGGAAGACGGAAGCACATATGCACAACACCTTCCTTCCTCTGTGTGAGAAATCATCTAATCTGTTTTTGTAAGAATATCTGTTGCGGTTTGTTCACACACCTCTGGCATTGACCTGCGGCTGGAACAAGCCTGTGATCTGGGGCATGCAGGAACCCATGGAAAGTTCAGTTACAGTCAATTCATCCATGAAGTAAGGCAACTGTGGAGGAGAAGGTGGTACATAGCAGAGTAAAACTGACTTATTTGAAAAACAGTAATTCACTCCTTGTTATCCTTCATAATAATGGCATTCATTTTGATGGGAATCTGCTGTTTTTTTGTGGCCTACTCTTATTTTGCTCAGCTTGTGCTGAATCTTCTGAGCTATTTGATCAGACCAGTACTTCTCACAGAGGAAATCCCAGAAGATACGACCAATCAAGGCATTAATCCAGACAGGCTGCATTAAATCTCCATGATGACATACGTTCTAGAGTAAAGTAACAAAATGAGGGGGGAAAATACAAATAATTACAGTTCATGAAAGGTCAGACACATTCACTGACCCAAAGCATTGAAAGCATTTGCTGCTCTAATTAAAAGATAAGCATGAAAGTTACTATAGAATTAATGCTGCATATTAATACTTCCCATATTCTCTTCAATAATAGTTTCTTAACTGTGTTCAAATGCAGTATGTGAACTTTAAGAGGAAATGGGCATAAAGTATTTTTGCAGACCTGATCTTTTTCAGTAGGACTGCTTTGTTTGTTGTTATGGCAGAAGCATGGTGAAAAGCTGCCCTGGCCTGAAGAGATAACATCAGTCATGTAGGTGGTGTAGTCATACGTAGACACAGATGAGATATTCTCAATGCTGCTATTGACCTGCATTGAACTCCAGGATTTATCCTCTTGCAATACAGACATATCTAAATGGGGAGGAAAAAATACTTGGATGATTAACAGGATTGTACCAGTAGAGTTATACAGGTGTTTGAACAAAATATCTAATCCCTCCAACACTGACATTACATGCCTGTATATTTAAAATAAGAATTTTATTTTGTTTTATACATGAAGTATCTTTCACCAAAAAGACATTTAATCCCTTTCAGTGTACATAATGTTTCCTCTTAGTTTCACTAAATTTACTGAATAATTCATTCTTGCAAAATAATAAGAATACTAGAATAATGAGATGAATAACTGAATACTAAGCCAGAATTTTGGTACAATCACTGCAGTATCACAGACACTTGAGCTCTTACCAGATTCATACTGGCCCTCATTTCTGTACATGGATGCTGCACAAAAGTGATGGAACCACTCTTCTTTCTCCCTTCCTGTTCTGGCAAAGAGGTAGAGTATGGTGTTGTGATTGGTTTTAGATGCTGATTTCTCATTTAAATGTGGGTGCTGCTGATCCGCAACCTCCGCTGTTAGTTCCTTTGCCCTTGCAACAGTGATGCATATAGGATACTTCCTGTTCCACACTCTTTTCCGTGCCAGGGTTGGGGGCAACAGGAACACCTATTGCCAAAATAACATCTTTCATGTTCTTGTGTATTGTTTGGTCAAAGCATATGCAATGAAATAAGAGACACAATAGGAAAGAACACTGTGGTAGCCTTGATATCAAAAAGAAGTCATAATAAGATGTGGAGCACATACCTTGCTGCCATCCAGGTGAAACCTACGAGAGTGGATGAAGCTTTGATCATAAAATGGCTCATTGAAGGTGGCCCACGGGGGTATGTTGCTGCGGGGATAGTCCAGGTGAAGACTTGACCCCTCCAATGTCGCATATACAGAGTGCATAAGAGAGGGGTGGAATGTTTCTGGATCATATTCATACATCTCATTAATCCAGCCCTGAAATACAAAACATGTTTTATTCCCTCTTATCTCAACATAAAAAATAAACCTCTGTGTTTACCACTGCAGCATTCCCTACAGTGTTTCAGATATTTCTCAATATGTTTATCAATTTATAAATATAGTTTAAGCAGGTTTAGGGACAGCCTGACTTCAAAACAATTAGATCAATAAAGGCAGACATGTTAAAGAACTGTCTATTCTCTTTAAGAGCAGCGTCTGGATCTGACAAGCCGTGGGTGGCTGCTGTTCTGCAACCGCTGGTGAACAGGCTGAATCCCAAGGGAGAACGATAATAAAAACATCAGCAACAGCTCAGAAAGGCAGTGAGACATTAATTGCATACTCTGAGAGGCAGCACACTGGGATATGAATTAATAAAGCTCCAAGGACCAAAGCTCTGAAATAAGTACAAAAATAAATCAAAAAATTTAAATTAAGCCATAGTTTTTAAAACACTGTACTGAAAACCCTCTGATTTTTTTCTAAGAGTCTATACACTTTATTTGTGTTACAACAATAGTATCAAATTAAAAGGAACATGCTTTTTTTTAATCAAATTACCTTAAGAGTGTTCTTTTTGTGCTCACCCTGAATCCAGTCACATGTGCTCTCATTAAACCTATCTGAGGGACCAGAATAGGGATGTCTGGTCAATCCTAATCGAATAAGGAGGAGCCCCAGCATGAAGCCAAATGCCAAGCCAACAAATATTCCAGACCAATAAGAAGACAAAGGCAAAATCAAATAGCAATATGACAAAATAGCAAGACAGCTGAGACCCATCCCAGGGACTGGAGAACAGGGCTGCTCTGATGTGTGCTCGGCTGCCAGATCACTTATATTTACATTTATATTTTGTAAAGTATCTTCATGTGTGCAGATCTCAATGGGCTCTTCACCCTCCAATTTGGCGAGGTGACTGTGGGAATGGCAGGATCTGCAGTGAATACATTTCCTATAGGGTCTCACAGGCTGATTAGACATGGCCAGTCCCTCACATTCTACTTTCTTACAGCTCCTCATAAGACTCTCAGTCACTGAGAGCTCACCACATAATCTTCCAACTTCTTTAGAACAGAAAGAATCAATGGAACCTGTGCTCTTTTGGTGCTTAAGCCTGCCCGTGCTGTCCTCACGCATGATCTTATTGAACACACTGAAAGGCTCATGTATGGCCTCAGTAAGCTTCCGACGAGTGTCTTCTAGCTCAACTTTAAAAAAGCCTGTTTTGGCCTCAGTTGGGGAAAGGTCAACGGGAGATGGTGGGGCAGTGCGAGAGTCTCCATTATGGCCTTTAGACTGTGTGAGCTGGGTCCACAGGTGCAGGCTGAGCTTAGAGTCTGACTTGGATTGGGACACCTCAGGACTGCTGCGAGAAAGCTCAGTGGAAATGGACTTCACCAAACTGATGAAAGGTCTGGTCTTGTGTGTTGAAGCGTCTTTCAGCTCCAGCTCTGTGGACAGAGACTTCACCAGGCAAGCCAGAGGCTGGTGGGAAGGGGAGAGGAAACCCAGACTGGAGGATGAGCAGTCTCCAAGGGAGCCTGGTGAAGATGGGGACAGGGGAACGTGGAACATTGGAGAGTGGAGAGCCCACTCATTGTCTTTATCTAACTGCATGTCATTGGAGGATGGTTTAGGCTTGAGGAATTTCTGCTTACTCCTGTCAAGTGTGACTGAAAGATCACCGTCATCGAGACTGTCCCATTCACCCTTCGTGCCTGTTAGCTGGATGACAATGCCACTTCTACCAGACTCATGCTGCTCAGTCTGCAGAGCTGGGTCTTCAATCTCAGTGGATGTCTTGTGGCTCATTTCATTTCCTGCCATGCTTCTTATCTCTATGTGGCACACACAAAGCACCTTCAAGTCAGCAGAAAAGACAAAACAGACTGTCAGCTACTTTCCTTACAAATATGGCATTATCATTTCATAGCATTGCTTCCACTTATTATACACCAGCGTTTTTTATTTATTTATTATTTATTATAAAGCACTGGAAAAGATTGACTGGCACTAGGTTATTACTCTCGATTTTACTTTTTTTAATATAAAGCATTGAATGGATATCCTTCTGATATAATGCACCTGTGTGCCAGAAATAATATGATGTCATGGTCAGTGGTAACTTGGTGATTAAGATATTGGACTTCTGAGTGGAAGGTCACGAGTTCAAATCAAGATCCTTAACCATCACCTGCTCAGTTGTATAAATAAGATGAATGCAAGTTGCTCTGGATAAGGCCACTTGCCAAATGACAAATGTAGGTTTACACAGAAAAAGAGAAGAGGGATTTTTTTTAATTGGTGTAAAATATGAGGGCTGAGCCCTTTCTGTACGATTATATTAAATTCTTAGTGTATATTGAATTGTCAAATTAGTGAAAGTGAATATATTTTTAAAATAGTACTGCACCAGCAATTTTTGTCTAATAATTAAGCGTATAGCAGCTGAATTAATTGATCAGGACTTAATATATCCTGAGTGGTTGGTTGACTTCAGGTCCTATGCTTTGTATGAATGCATGTCCCATAAAGTAAAATTTTGCCCCAAAGGCATGTCTATACATTCCACCTATTTTCATCCTCTAAAATTAGGTTACTTGGTGCAAGACAGGGCTAATGTGTTTTCTATTGCTGTTGGGGAAAGGGTCCATAATGCATTCTTAATACAGATGTTTTTGTGTGGTTGGACTGTTGACTATCAGGAAAATGGACTAGAAGTTGATCATGTGAAAGATGGAGGTTCACTGATTCATGAAGCCTAGTTGTGCAGTTGTGTAATTCAGTGAAAAATTCTACAGCAGGCAGCAGGCAAAGTACCTTCAAACTTTACTTTGACCTACCAAAGATGGAATAACAGGCAAACCAGACACACACCTGCCACATCAGAATTCCTACCATTAACACATTCCAAGCATTAACACACATGTAAGTCATGACTCATTTGCATTATAAGCAACTGATAATCAATAAGCAAAATTACAAAAAAAAAAGATTAGCAAATGTCCATCCATCCATCCATCCATCCATCTTCTACCGCTTACTCCTTCTTCAGGGTCACGGGGGAACCTGGAGCCTATCCCAGGGAGCATCGGCCACAAGGCAGGGTACACCCTGGACACGGTGCCAGTCCATCGCAGGGCACAATCACATACACACTCACAGAGATTAGCAAATGTCATTGATTAAAACCATAATTGTTACGGACCATTAAAATGCCACAATTCACAAAGCACTGATTGATATCTGAGGTATTATATTAATAGGAATTAGATATCAATTCCTCTGTCCATTGGTCAGCTGTTGTGTGTAAACGCCAACCTCAGATATTTCTTAGGAGAAAATGTAAAGTAGAAAGAATCATATTTCATTTTGAAGGAGTGGTTATATTTTAACTGATTACTTTATACACAAACCATTGACCTCAATAAAATATTTTCAAATGTTGCTTTCTTGTTTTTAAACCCATAAATTCAGGGCTAAATGCAGTACGTCTCTTCGAGTATGTCAATATTGCCCTGCTCCCTTTCTGTCGTCATAACTATTAAGCTCACCACTTGAATCTCCAAGCCCTTTAGAGTTTAATCAATTAAGATTAATCCAAATAAACTGAAAATCGCGGGTGCGTTGTGATCATAATCGCCATAAACAGGGAATCGATCAACTCCTGGTGACGTGTGAATAGCCTATTTTATTTTTATTTTTTTCACAAAAAGGCATTCCATATTTTTAATTAAGTGACAGTTAATCGTGCGCATGATTTCATCTGATTTAAAATCAATAATGGTATAAGAGAAGAAGGCTTACCCAGTTGCGGTTGCTCTTTAACTTCAGCACAGGGCTTGGTTACGCGCTGCTGCCTGCTCGCAGCGCGTCCGGAACTCTACTCATCTTTCTCTAACAGACCCCTTCAGGAACAGCGCAAACTAGGACAGGATTTAACCACGGTTTGAACGCATTAGAAACTATGATTCTGGCATAAAGACCGAATTGTTTTGAAGCCCGCAGTATACGCCCTGAGTGCCTGATAGTATATATATATAAAAAAATTTAAAAAAACGAAATTACATCCCGACATTTAACAGACGTAGGCTATATAATTACACAGTCGTAGTATTTACATTTTTCGCCGTTCCGGACAAGAGACTTGTGACAAGACAGCACGGGAGAACAGATTACTAGTATGTCTAATACGGAGGCAGCTAAACACCTCTTCGTTTCTGCCTCTGTCCAGATGTGATCTGGTGAACAGCAGGGTGATTATGGAATGCATGGTTACAGATCACTTTAATCCAGATTAGGTAATGCAGCCCCAACATACTCACTCTTACAACATTTGGGGCATTGAGCTTGGGGCATTTGAGATTTGAACATTAGCAAATATTAAAAGAGGGCAAGTTGAAATTCTGCCAGGCGTGAGTAGAATTATTTGAAAAATTCACAATCTAATAGCCAAACTCATGGCTTCAGTATTCAGTGGCATCTGCATATTGCGTTCAAAGAAGATAGCATTCAGTGAATTACAGTCCCCTCTAAATATATTAGAACAGCAAGGCCAGTTCTTTTGTTTTTGCTATACACTGAAGACATTTGGGATTGAGGTGGATCAGAATTGTAGTTTTCATTTCCTGAAACATCTAGAGGTGTTAAACAATGTAGGACGTGGCACTTTTTGTTTGAACCCACCCACTTGTCAAGTGAGGAAAAATATATTTAACATGTGTCTGGCAGTTGTTTTTTGTTGCCCAAGTGTGACCTGTTAGAGTGATTGTTTAAACATTTAATAGCTCTGAATGTCTGAATGTTTGAGCCCTGGGTTTAACCATTGAAGACTGCATTTGTTGTTAAAAAGGATAAACCAACGTGAAGACCAGAGAACTGTCTAAGGGAGAAAAGCAAGCAATTTTGAAGCCAAGCAAAGAGAGAAAACCGATTAGAGCCATCACCCAAACATTGGGCATAGCCAATACAGCAAACTGAAATGTTCTGATAATGAAACCACTGGTGTAATAACAACCAGACATTGAACATGTCAGCCAAGGAAAGCAGCAGTTAATGACAAAATTGTGAGAGTTGTGAAGAAAACCTTTTAAAAAACAGTCAGAGACATCACCAGCAACCTCCACAGGGCAGGGGTGAAGGTATCACAATCCAGAAATATAGAGGCCATACCACAAGATGTAAACACTCGTCAGCAATAAGAATCTTAAAACCAGATTGGAATTTGCAAAAATATCCAGAGATGAGCCACAAAAGTTCTGGAACCAAAATTAACCTCTATCAAAGTAATAGAAACGCCAAAGTGTGGAGAAAGAATGGATCTGCTCATAATCCAAACCATACAAGCTCATGAGTCAAGCACAGTGAAGGTAGTGTCATGGCATGGGCTTGCATGGATGCTTCTGGAACAGGCCCACTAATCTTTATTGATGTAACTCATTATGGTAGCAAGCAGCACAATCAACTCAGAAGCCTACAGAAACATTGTCTGCCAGTTTACAGAGAAATGCATCCAATCTATTTGGGAGGAACATCATCATGCAGCAAGACAATGATCCAAGACACACTGCCAACACAACAAAGGACTTTCCCCTGATGAAGAGTGAAAATTGAGCATGCATTTCACATCCTGAAGAAAAGTCTTTTAACCCCCTCAGGTTAAGAATTGTCACTAGGAATAACAATTGCAGAGTGCAATAAGTTCTGACTTTTTAATCACTAACAACCAAGGGCAGCTGACTGGGGATTAGGAAATAACACTAATTGAAGCCTGTAAAACAGGGGGAGGCATCAAAATGTCATCAAGAAATGGCAGCAAAGGGGAATTGTTGAAATCGAGGCAAGATCTGGAAAACAGATAACTCAGACAGAACTGCCTGTATGCTGTATTGCCCCAAGAGCATGGTGGAGCACTGTTCTACTGTGTACCTTTGCTTGCACAAACATGATCTGCATGGAAGAGTCATCAAAAGGAAACCTTACCTGTGAGCTCATCACAAAAGTGAATCTCTGATGTATGCAAAACAACATATAGATAACTGAAAGACAGAATGCTGTATACTGATGAAGTAAAAATGGAACTCTTTGGCAACAACCACCAAAATATGTTTGGAGGAAAAAATGGAGTACCATTTGATGGGGAAAAAGGAAAAGAAAAAAAACCCCACCACCTTGCCAACTGTTGATTATAGGGTTGGATCTATTATGCTTTGGGGTTGTGTGGCAGCCTGTGGCACAGGAAACACTGCATGGGTAGATGGAGAAAGCAAATGTGATCAGTGGTCAGTTTGTGGATAGATCGTAAACATGCTGTGCACACAGGATGGACCAAGAGGTGCAGAGTGTCATTTTTACAAGTGTTTGTAGATTTAGATTTAGTAGAAGTCGTCCCAACACCACCTCCAAGCAATGCTGACCAGGCAATGTTCGTGGAGTTTTTGATTACTGCTAATACCTTGAGTGCCCAAAATGTTTGTGGGTGAGATTTGAATAGACACTAATGGAGTAAAAGGCAACTGGCTCTTGTGTCTGATAGAAACCATGAACACTACATCAAGAAGAAAATGGACAGCATAAACAGTAGCGGTCTTGACCAAAAGAGTATTGGTATTTCAAGACAAGCTATTTCACGTCATTGTCTAACAAAGACCTTTTCCATGAAGAACTGCTTGTAAACCACCAGATAGTACCCAAACTTAGACATCTCAACTTGGCCTATCTGGTAGATTGTCCTCCATAATAATGGAAAATATGACAAGTCCAAAAGATTGAGAACAGTGTGATCAATTGGCACAAAGCCAGACCTCTTACTTCACTTGAAGCCGAAAACCCTTGGCAATTAAAGGCGGTTCATAGGGAAGGAGATGCTCGCTGACATCGAGATTGAGCAGATCCAGCCAGCAGTAGCTGTTTCCTGACAGATGACAAGTGCCTTTGTCTCCACTCCTCAACCAAGTGATGATCAATAGCAGCCAAGTACTAAGCCATCAGTACTAGAACAATAGGCTACATCAGAGTCTGACAACAATGAGGAGGTTAAAGAGATAGATGCAAAGATCAACAACGAACTATTTAAAATAAGGACCTGCAGTCTTACTGAGCCATGCCCACAAGGATTTTGAGTCACCAAACAGCCTTTGCCAACATTGATCTCTCAAAGATGGCACAAGGCAACAACCTGAATCTCACCAAAGTCAACAATTGCATGTATGAAGACAATCTTATGTAAGGAGGGACCAGTGCCAAAGATATATATATATATTTTTTGATAAACCTGTGTTTTGTTTGCAACTGTTTGATCTGCATGAGAGCAGAGTATTTTTGTGAATTTTTTGAACAAAAGATCAAAAGTTTAAACAATAAAGACACATTTTCACCACCTTCTTTGCTCATATTTAACAAGGGTGCCAATATTAGTAGAGGGCACTGTACAGTATACGATGAGAAAAATGGAAATAGAAAAATGGATCAAGTTTGTCAGACAACGGTACTATGAGACAGGGCCTAAAGCAATGAAACTCCTATCTTGGAGAATCCGAAAACAACAGGCAAAGGACAATCTATAAAACCAGGAATCGTAAAACCCAAAATGTTTGCAACGAAGACTTCCAACAATCCTTCAAATTTTGTTACAGAGATTTCTAGACTCTTTGGATCTACCATCTATAGGAGAACAAGAGAGCAAAGTGGTATTCAGTTCTTCTACCATTATTTCAGCCACCAGCGCTATGCATCTAAATGGCATAAAACATTTAGGTGCCAAATAATACCTATACTATACCTGTTTTAGCCATATATTGAGAACAAGGGAACCCCCACAATCATGGAGAGAAGCATTAATTTCACATTAATTTCAAAATAAGGGAAAGATAAGAAGGAATGCAGCTCATATTGTAGACCAATATCAATACTAAATGTAGATTATAAATTATTTGGTTCAGTCCTGTCTAAGAGACTGGAGATCATTATCCCCGAGTTGGTGGATCGACACCAAACTGGTTTCATACAAAACAGGCAGACAAAGATTAATTTAATTCTTAAGAAGTATGTACAAGTAATGAGCCATATTACAACAGAAAATATAATTGCAATGTTGGTGAGCCTAGGTGCTGAGTGCTTCACCTCAGTGGGTTGGGATTACCTGTATTGTGTACATGCAAGAGGGCGCACGGTGACTTAGTGGTTAGCACGTTTGCCTCACACCTCCAGGGTCGGGGGTTCGATCCCCACCGTGGCCCTGTGTGTGTGGAGTTTGCATGTTCTCCCCGTGCTGGGGCGGTTCCCTCCAGGTACTCCAGTTTCCCCCCCAAAGACATGCATGGTAGGCTGATTGGTGTGTCTAAAGTGTCCGTAGTGTATGAATGGGTGTGTGAATGTGTATGTGATCCTGCGATGGATTGGCACCCTGTCCAAGGGGTACCCCTTGTGCCCGATGCTCCCTGGGATAGGCTCCAGGTTCCCCGTGACCCTGAAAAGGATAAGGATGGATGTGTTGTATTGAACCTTTGGCTCAAGCAATAATAAGAGTAAGATTACACTATACCTAGGGAAAATACCAGAAACTGTACTAAAGAAGGCTAAATACTTAAAGATACTTCTGGCAAGTGGTAGAAACTTGTAAACTTGTAAATGGTTCACTTATTTTAAAGCTTAATTTAGAAAAATGTGAAGAGTACTGGGGTGTACATCAAGATAAATAGAAAATGTACTGTGATATGATATCTGACATTAACACCAATGATGACATTTTGTTCTTTGTTTTCAAATAAATAAAAAAGGAAGAAGATAGGGGATAGGATCAATTGCCATGATTTCTTGTTGAGATCTAGATTCACACCAGAATCTTCCCCAGCAGGGCCTGTTTAAGGGCCAAAATAGTTTCAAGGAAAGAAGGGCTGCCAGTGTTTGTACCGATTCACCTTGCAAACATAAATGAGATATAGACATGACAACTTGCACCCTTAAAATGAAGTGAATACTGGTACTAGTGATGAGTCCTAACATTTTTGTGTCAAGCGTCTTTGAGTCATGCTGTTGATGCAGCTCTTGGGTTTCAGTGCTCGTTTTGCAGAACTATAAATGCAGGCACTGCTGAATGCTGCACTCTGGCACTCCACACACACACACACACACACACACACACACACACACACTGGAGAGACCTTGGGAGTTAAATGGTGGAGCCTGGGCAAGCAGCAGTGGCTGGGAAGACTGTCCGTGGTGCTGCAGGTCTATATATATATATATATATATATATATATATATATATATATATATATATATATATATATATATATTTGTGTTCTGACCATGAAGGCTAGGTTGGTGCAAGAGTGGTAGAAAAATTAGGCCTCTATCTGAATGGAAGACAGGAGGGCCTTTTCATTCACCAGGACAATCCACTACACTAGTGGGTTTTGTGGGAAAAGGAGTAACCATGACATGTGCAGACACATGCATGAATACACCAACACCAGCTGTTAGAGTACATGAAAAATAAACACCCATGCATTTTTTTATTTTAGATTGAAACCATTCATATCTGTTCATTTTTAGCTTGTTTTTTTAACACATCACCAGTACCCATTTGTTGAGTTTTGTTTTAAAGATCACCAATAGCTGTTTGTCATCAGTTTTGGTTAAACATCATGTTAAACAAACAAACAAAAAAAAAAGATCACAAGTAACACCTGTTTGTTTCAAGTTTGGTTAAAGAGCACCAGTACCCATTTGTTTTGTGGTTAATTGAGTTTTGTTTTAAACTGGTGATGTTTTGTTTGTTTAACCAGTACCAACTGTTTGTTTTGGTTAAAGGGCACCAGTACACTTTTTTGTAGTTTTGTTTTAAGCAGCATCAGTACCTCTATGAGGGTTTTTGTTTGTTTGTTTGTTTTATAAAGATCATTAGTACCCACTTGAGGGTTTGTTTTCAAGTTTTTAAAATGTGACATGTTTGTGTGCTGGAAAAATGTATGGAACTCACCTGCATCTGTATTCTCCTGCATTCTCCAGTGTGTTTAGAGATCACCTGTACCTGTGTGTGTGTGTGTGTGTGTGTGTGTGTGCGCGCATGTTACTGTGTGCATGTGGGTTTAAAGATCACCTGTATCTGTGTTCTCAGTTTTGTTTAAATGTATCATAGGTTTGTTCTCAGATTAGGTTTAAAGGTTTGGTTTGTTCTCAGTTTTGGTTTAAAGAGTACCAGTAGCACAGGCTTGTTCTCAGTTTTGGTTTAAAGAGGACCAGTAGCACAGGTTTGTTCTCAGTTTTGTTTTAAAAAGTTTTGTTTTAAACAGCATCAGTAACTGTTTGTTTTCAAGTTATCAAAATATGTGTTTGTGTACTGGAAAATGTGCATGAAACTCACCTGTATCTGTATGTTCTCTGGCATTCTCCTACGTTCTCCAGTGTGTTTAAAGTTCACATGTATGTTTGTGTGTGTGTGTTTTCTCAGTTTTGGTTTAAAGACCCCCCAGTACCACAGGTTTGATTTCAGTTTTGGTTTAAAGACTGCCAGTACCACAGGTTTGTTCAGTTTTGGTATAAAGAGCACCAGTACCACAGGTTTGTTCAGTTTTGGTTTAAAGAGCACCAGTACCACAAGTTTTTTCAGTTTTGGTTTAAACAGCAGCAGTACCACAGGTTTGTTCTCGGTTTTGGTTAAAAATCACCAAAGATCACCATACCCATATATACCCAACGGGGTGTTTGAGGAGCATATGTACCTGTTTGTTGGTGTGGCGGTGATACAGCGCTGTCTGAGGGCACAGGTGTGGGGGTGTTAAAAAATAATTCAACAAGTACATCATAACATTATTGCATGGATAACATATTGTATTATCCATGCAAAGGTTTGTATTAAGCAAGGAATAAAAACACAACAGTGCATACTGTTATAGGAAAATCATCAACAAAATGAAGTGGAGGGTTGCTACGACCGCAAAGTTGATTATACTACAGCAGTTTGCCTAAAAATAACTGAATCAATCTGAACAATGAACAGCAAACCACATACTATGCTTCTAAGTCATAAAATTTGGGTTTAAATCCATGTTAAATTCAGAAAAAAAAGAAAAAGATGTTATATGATGTTACACATGTAAAATCACAAGCTCAGACATACTATTATTCCTAAAAACTACATTCAACTACATTATGAAAAGTAGCATTTTGCTCAATTTTAATTGGTTGACATAATTTTAAAGTGGTTTAATATTTTGCACAAAAAATTGTGTTAAATAAAACCAATTTCAACGAAAAGTAATTTGCTTACAAAATGTTTTTGTTGAGATGACCTTAGACATCTAACAGATGTATCTGCATTCAAATGGTAAATAGTAAATGGTCTGCACTTATATAGCGCTTTTTTTTTTAACCTTAGCAGTTCTATAAAGCATTTATGTTTAAATGTAGGAATTATGTAAAATCATATGTTTATGCATTATGTCACATCATCACCTTAATTCTAACTCCTACAGTAACTAGTTTTGCAATCAATTTGCAATCAGAATACTCATTTTCCTTCTTTTTTTTTTTTTTTTAATAATCTTATTATGCTCTACACAAATTTCTTCTGTTTTAACAAGTCACAATTTTTAATGTAGAGCCATGAAATCCACTGGAATGTTAGATCCTATACAGGAATAGTGTGCTTGTGCTTTTGGGAAGGATTGGAATTATGGTTGGCATGTAGCAACGTTACAAGCAGTGTTTTATTTCCCATGGGAACATATTGGAAACATTTTAAAACTGTATACAATTTGTTCAATTCAAGCTACAATCAAATTACAGACAGATTGCACTTATCCTCTTTCTATCCATCCTTTCTCTTCCACTATTCATTTTAATGGGGAAAAGCTAGAGTAGGTGATGCCATCAGAATAAATTGTCTGAATTCACGGTTTCAAACTATTTTCCTCTTAAATCCTTACCTTCACCTAGAAACTCCATTCAAGCTTTACACTGTTGAGCTATTCCCCCTTTCAAAAACCTAAATATCTAATAATTTCAACATATATTTAAGTTATGAATGTTTGTTTGGCCATTGGGGAAGAAGAATGTCTATTCACTTGCATCAAAACAATCAGCAAAGTCTCAGTTCACAAACAGTTTCATTAAGTAGACAATTTGGTGAATATTTTTTATTTTTTTTTTTAGTTTTGAGCGTTTGCTTATAATGGTGAAAACTCAAACTGCTGTAAGAATTTTGTAATATGCAGTCAATAACAGTACACAAACGGACCATTTATCAGTTTTTTAAGCATTCCAGAATGCCAGAGAGGGTCTCTGTCTGTGTCTCTGTCTGTGTCTCTAAGCCTGCACTACAGGGTAGACACAGGCAGGCATTTATCATCAGAAGTAATTTTCTGTATATTCACTCATGTATAAATATGATGAGGCCTGCAAATTACTACTTCACATTCATAATTCACTCCTCATATACTCCTGTACAGAACTACAGAGCCATCAACTCCATGCACCTTCACTTTTTCATCTGTCCATCCAACCATAAAAAAAATTATTCACAAACATGCACAACGCTATGAAGACCTGCAGTATATATTATGTAATTTTTGTTTGCTTTACCCTTTCTTCAACAATAACCAACTATTTTACTTATTAGCCTCGCTCATTTTGGAACCTTTTAGGCTTTGTCAAGCGAACATGAGGTTGCAATTATTTTATTAAAAAACTAGCAAAACCCCAGCAACCATCTGGGCGTAACGGCCAAATCACATTCCAGCACCCTAGCAACCAATTTGAATATGCTAGCAACATTGTAACATAGCCTTTTGACCTTTACAGGTTTAACAACTGTTCAGAGCAACCAAGTAACAACACCCTAGCATAACAACCAACTAGCAACACTTCAGCAACTACATGGAATATCATAGCAGAGTTTTACCTTTATAACCATTAAACATGTTTAAGCACTTTTACCCTGTTATCCTTTACATATTTTAAATATTTAGCCTTTTAACATTTACACACTGTTAAACATTAAGATTTTAAAATCAATGACAAAACATTATCATTTTACTCTTTTAGCATGTTTAGCAGGTTCTTTCAAGCCAACTGTTTCAGCCTTTCAGGTTACCTTCTAAGCCATAAAAGGAAATAAAGCCTTAGAATTGTTACAACCAAACACCCATTTGTGTCAAACTTGTCAGTTTATTCTCTTAACCCTTGTTTGAGTTCTTGAGTCGACAGCTTACCAGAAAAATCAGTGTTGCAGACCTTGACAGGCCATTATTATTCAACACACTGCACATAATAGAGTAACACACATAATAGAATAAAATCAAAGTGTCAGATAAAATGGGATTTGTGGAAACTTTCACTGATTTTAGATTTTAAAGAGTAAAGATTTTACTCTTTAAATGCTTCATATGTATTGAATTATGAGGCTTTGTTTCTTTTTATGGCTTAGAAGATAAATATTGTATAATGCCAACATGTGTGAAACCAACCAAAAGCATTAAACTAATCTGTGAAAGTTTTCACACCTCCATTTTTTTCTGAATTATGATTATATAGTGTGTTGAATGAAAATGGTCTTCTTTGGCGAGTAACAATGAATTAACAGGTCATACAAATGTTAAAAGAAAAAACTGAACTGCGAAAAAACAATTCACAAATCAAGACAATCTATCTGAGCCAAGTATTTGTAATTGTAATAATAATTGTAATAATTCTAAGGCTTTATTTCCTATTATATCTTAGAAGATAAATAATTCACAATGCCATCAGAAAGAGTCAAATCAATCTGTTTTCACAAATCCAGTTTTGTCCGCAACTAGTGTTTTTACTCAATAGGTGCTGTTGAATGGTATTGGCCTGTAACACTTTTTTCTGATAAGCTGTTGACTCAAGATCATCATCAAAAATCCACTTACAGAGAGATGCAGGAGACCAAATTTCAGACTTACAGTTCCTCATAAATAGTTATCTGAACTTAGCTCTGCCCTTATGTTTGACCACACCCCAAACTTAGATGATGCATGTGTCATCCAACCACATCCCTACTAGCTCTCATGCTATAAGGGAGAATTATCTGGTATCAAGGACAGTAAAAAATGAGAAGAAAAAGTAGTAGAAATAGGAAGGCTACACTGGTATGCCTGTCTGGCAGTATACCAAAATGAGGAAGTCAGAATTAGCTATACTAATAATGTTATGCTGTATGACTATACTATATGACATCACAAAAAACCTCCAGGCACAAAGTGTCATTTTAAAATATATTACAAATATTTATACATTAATATGCTACTAGTTCCTAACAAAGCCGGAACTTAGGATGGCAACAGACATACTGAAAATAACAGCTGCATCTCTTTCCAGCAACCTCCTCCCCTCAAAAGTGTGCCTGCTTCACCCTTTGTGCCTGTACTAGATAAGAAGGTAGGGCAAATTAAATCTGTTCTGGCCCAGATAAAGTTTGTGGAGTCCACAAAGGGAATTTTAGAAATGAATAGATAAGAATGGGTACTGTCTGCAGTACAATATTTTTTATGTGAAATGTGTTGCATTTACTTAATCAAAACGTAAAGTCAACTGCAAAAATGATTGAATATACAATAATACATGCCTGTAGGCGTCACTGAAAGGGGATCATTATTTAGGGATTCTTATAACTCCACCCAGGCACCCATATCTCCTCTGAATACCTTGCTGTCTATTTAAATGACCAGTCACACATGCAGTGGGTTAAAAATAGCAAGCACTCTGAAACTAGAAACCTTGCCTCAGTGTGTGGAGTGTGTTGTAGATGTATTTGCCTGCCCCAGAGCCATGCATTCAGCAAGGATTTAAAATATGTAGAAGTAAGTAAAGAAGTTTCAGATTTTTACAGATAGAAGGCACATACGCTTATGAAATCCTGTATGTAAAACTGATATGTGTTAAGATTAAATTGGAGGTCTTCTTAAAATGGCTACAGTTTTGGGACAGTTTATGGAGTTTCACCCAGTTCATGGTACAAATGTGCAACTGGACTGCTGTGGGACTAAAGCCACCCGAGTTGAAAGTTTTGCTAATGGAATCTGCTTTAGTAAACATTCTTTAAACCCTGGAGAGATTTTCCTGGTGGAAATCGAGGACAAGGAGATAGGCTGGTGTGGCCACCTCAGGATCGGACTAACTGCACATGATCCTCAAAGGTTGGAGACGGTTCCTGAGTATTCCCTGCCTGACCTTGTGGACCAGGGAAGAAGTTGGGTGTTTGCCATAACCAGAAACCACAACAAAGTTATTGACGATGAGGTTCAGGAGGTCCAAGGAGCAGGTGGGAGGCAAGCAGATGGGAATGAGGGCAGTAATGTTAAAACTTTTTTCACGGAAAGTCACTTGTATATAGAGAATGTGTGCATACCAAAGGACAAGTTGGTAGGACGGAGTCGGCCTGGACGGTTTAGTCACATCCTGGATGATCTTTATAAAATTAATGCTTTGCCTCCCACAGCCAGACGCAGTCGGATAGGAGTTTTGTATGTGCCAAAAAGACAGGGTTTTGCTGATATGCATATTGTCATCAATGGTGAAGACATGGGTGCCTGTGCCAAAGGAATTCCCACCACTCAGCCTCTCTATGCTGTCGTGGATGTATTTGCTGCTACTAAAAGTGTCAGAATTGTACAAGTGGAATATGGCCGTGAGTTCCCAAATGAAATATGTAGTATAATCACACACACCCACACACATACATATATACATACATACATACATATATACATACACACATACACACACACACACACACACACACACACACACACACACACACACATATATATATATATATATATATATATATATATATATATATGTGTGTGTGTGTATATGTATATGTATACATACATATATATATATAAATAATCTACAGTTGACCTATACTTTTTCTTCTCTCCTCTTTTTGTTCTAGTTCCCTCACTGCAGACACTTTGTCGAAAGACTATTCAGAAGCACATCATTCACAGAATGGCTTTGGACTGGTTGGAGCTTCCAGAGATGCTAAAACATTACTGTAAATTTGAATAACAGAGTCATGGGAGAACTGGAACGGCTCTGACAGCAACACAGTTTACAAACTCTGAAGATAAGAGGTGGATTATAACAGCTGTTAAACACATGTATATAACGAATAGCAAACAATGTATGTATGTAACAAATTATTTAATGACCACTATAATTCTTCTATGGTCATCTTGAATAAACTGAAGTCTACTGTGTCTCTTTTCTAAGACATTTTATCATCCTTAAAATTTAAATTGCCATGCATGTCAGTAAGATATGTCAGTATAATGATGAATGTAGAAAACACTGTTTCCCTTATACATAATTCCCTTATACACAAATACATAATTGACAAATTAATAAAAAATAAACAACATCTCCACTCAAGGCCTTTCAAGTTAAAGGCCTTCAAGTTTTAAAGAGAGGCACGGTAGTTTATGTCCTAAATGTAAACCATTATTATAAAAAGAAGAAGAAGAACAAGAAGAAGAACAAGAAGTACAATAAGAAAAACAACAAGAAGTGGAAAAGGGAATAAGGTTTCTAACTGCCCATGGGTAATGAAAATACACTGCCATCTACTGGACAAAATTAGGGTTTACACCCGGTTGAGTTTTGTAATTATCACGTGGCCGGATATTTCAACAGCGCATGCGTGCTGGATTCGCATTCTGTATATGTTGTGCTGTTAAAATTTTAGTTAAACTCGAGTTTTATTAATTATACAGTGAGCTGTACCATCTATAACTTTATAGACAACATGTCGTTTTGTTCTTTTTTCGGAAAGGAAGTGTACAAAGACCATTTTAAACGAGGTAATCATCCTATGTTTTTATCCTAACCTCTGAAACTTAGCACTTTTAATGTTAGTTTCATGTCTCGTGTTTGTATTTGCAAAATAGTTGAATCATAAATGAAATGATAGCACTTTGATTATTTTGATGCCGTTTACTCGACACATTTTCTAACCAATGTTAAATTTAATTATATTTTTAAATCATATATTGTTTTTTTCCCCCTGACCTTTTATTTGGTTGTCTGCAGGAATATATGTTTGCTCCCAATGTGCAAACCCACTATTTTCCAGTAGATCCAAATATGCCCACTCCTCACCTTGGCCAGCCTTCACAGAAACCATCCATGAGGACAGTGTGACTAAAGTGATGGAGACACTCACGGCTTATAAGGTTAATGAAACTGTGATCAGTGAATATCACTATTACATGAGCTTTAGTGTTAAAACAGCAGACTTTATACACGGTGTCCTAAAAGTCTCCATACATCGGGGAAATTAACACAGTTGAGCAAAATGTCTCCCAAATTTTTTAATTCATATATGTATAATATTCAGATAGCCTTTAAGAATGCCTTTTACAAAAAGAGAATGAAATCATTCTCATAGCTGGGTCAGGAAGCTGTTGCAAGATTGCAAAGGACTTTAAAACGAAACATGGCAAACATATCACACATGACACTGTTGCCACACTTATGAACAATTCTGAAAGACTGGAAGTGTTGCAAACATCCACTGATGAAGACACAACTGACGTGGTGCTCACATACATTGTCCCCTATGTAGGGAGACTTTTTGGACACCCTGTAGAATAGACATAAAGGTGAAGTTCATCTTCACTGGTTCCATTAGCTAAGGTTTATGTTTGGGTTCATGTGCAGGTCCTGTGTGGCAAGTGTGGCAATGGACTAGGCCATGAGTTTCTGAGTGACGGTCCAGAGGAAGGCATGCCAAGATTTTGAATTTTTAGCCACTCGCTGAAGTTTGTCCCAAAAGGTAAACAGGCTATACAGAGGTAGTCATTAAATTCTTATTTTTTGACTATGTAACAGGTCTTAAGGTCTATGGATTACTTATGAATAACATTACTTTAAACATTAATTCATGCATTGTATTTTACAGACAATGTTGACAAGAATTAAAGCGAGGATGGAGGTCTGTGACCATGCTCTGTAGCTGCTGTTGCACGCACGTTAAGAGGATGTTCATTTCATGAAGTGGACAGGGGAAGATCCACCTGGAACCCCTGTTCACAGATGTATGTGGTCATCCTGCTCTGTACCTCAGTGTAAAACAGTTGTAATATTTCAAATATGCACAATATTCTAGAAACAAAAACAGATGATTCCTCATGGGTCATAGTAATTAATATTCTTCACTAATCCATATTAAATGGGTTAGTATGACTTCTCTGGACCTATGGTTCTCAAACTGGGATCTGTGATGTGTAGAGATAATTTATTATTACTTTTTAAAAGAGATCAACTACTATTAATGTTATTATTTTACATCTGCATATAATTAACTAGTCATTTGAAATGAAAGGGGGTTAATCTAAAGCACGTTAATGTATCAACAAATATTTCAGTTTTATTTAAACTAGGTAAAATATGTTAAACATTTCATTTTCAACACTGTATCTGGATTAGGGTGGAACTTTCAGGAACATTCAGGCTTCAATAAATATGTATAATGGATAAATATGTATAAAGCAAATATATTTACTTATGCAGCCTAGTAATATGTGAATAGTTCAACTATTTGTAAAATAAATCTGTTCTACTATTAATAGAGGGTCAGTGGACTTTCTTTTACACTGAAAGAGGATCATTGAATGCAAAATGTTTAAGAACACTTCTAGAGCATTGGTTCTCAAAGTGGGGCCTGAGAATCCCCATGAGTCTGTCAAACATAGCCAGGAGGTCACAGGGTTTTTGTTTGTTTGTTGTTATTTTGTTTTTTGTAATAGTATGGGGAATCATAATCCAACTTTCAAAGTTTATTATATTTATTATTTTTATTCTTAGTAAGTAAGTAAGTAAAATTTATTTATATAGCACGTTTCACACAGCAAAGCTGACCAAAGTGCTGCACAGAGTAAGGAAAATAACAGAAACAGAATTAGACCAAATAAAAACAGACAATGGACAATAGAAAAAATTTATTAAAAATTTGTTTAAACAATTAAAAATTTGATCAAAAAGCCTGGCAGAAGAGATAAGTTTTAAGCCTATTTTTAAAAGTGGTAATAGAAGGTGCAAGGTGGATGTCCAGTGGCAGTTGATTCCATAGACGGGGGGCAGCAACAGCAAAAGCTCTATCCCCCTTTGTTTTTAACCGGGAACGAGGGACATGCAAAAGAAACCTATCAGAAGATCTTAGACATCTGTTTGATGAATGTGGTTTAAGAAGATCCTCGAGATAGGAAGGAGCTTGATTATTAAAGAGTTTTAAAAACAAACATCAGAATCTTAAACTGAATCCTAAAACGGACTGGGAGCCAGTGAAGCAATGCTAAAATTGGGGTGACACGATCAAACTTCTTTGCCCTGGTCAACAGCCTTGCAGCTGCATTCTGAACCATCTGAAGACGAGCCAGAGATGACTGAGGAAGACCCAAGTATAATGAATTACAGTAATCTAAGCGAGAAGTAATAAAAGCATGAATAACCTTCTCCAAATCCTGGAAAGACAAAAATGTTTTGAGTTTCGAAATAATCCGTAGTTAATAAAAACTAGTCTTAATGACTGAATTTATCTGCTTGGTTAAGCATAATTCTGAGTCCAGAATGAAGCCAAGGTTCCGAACCTGGGAAGAAATTGAGGGAAAGTGATTATGGAGCTCGTTAATGAGACCATCTCTCAATCTCAGGGGGCCAAAAACAATTATTTCAGTTTTGTCTTCATTAAGTCGGAGGAAATTATTTGTCAACCATTTTTTAATGTCATCCAGACAGTCCAGCAATGGCTGAATGGAGTCACCAGCTTTCAAAGGAATGTACAACTGGGTATCATCAGCATATCAATGAAAGGAGACATTGTGAGCCCTAATAATATTCCCCAACGGCCGCATATATAAATTAAAAAGAAGTGGGCCCAGAATGGAGCCTTGAGGAACACCACTAATAATAGGACTAGAAGAAGAGCAGAAATTACCCAACGCTACTGAGAAAGACCTCTTAGTTATTCTTAGTTATGAAACGAATTTGTCTGATTATTTTAATTGGTCATTTAATTATGGTTTTATTTCAGACCTCAATAACTCAATCATATAGCCCATAAATACAAATAAAATTTTACCTAATGTGTTCGATCAGTGGAAAGTTCAAGAGTGGGGAAAAAACCCTCTATGGCTTCAATATATAGCCAAATATATGTTAATACATTTAAATATGGAGCTTGATATGTGCACGTGTGTTGTTCGTAAATCATAACACCTGCCCCCTTGCACACCTTTAGATGAAACTGGAATGCAGACTGCACCCCAGGCCTCTTTACCTGGCATCAGAGTGCTGACCTGTTATGGAAATCCTTATCAGAAGAGTGGAGTTTAATGGGGTCTAAACCTGGAATAGGATGTTCAAAAAGCACATATGGGTGTGATGGTCAGGCGTCCACAAACATTTGGGCATAGTGAATAGTTGGTATACGTGTAATGCACTTCTTAATGAACTCCTGTTGTGTCTCGCGCATGAAACTCGCTGCCTGAGGTAGCGTAACACAAACACCAACTACCCGTTACACCAATAAAAGATGTTTGAAAATGTCACTTTTGTCTTTTTTTTTTTAAATAAACAATTTCATATAATTTGCGGGTATAATATCACACACTTCATCATCAAACCAGGAACTTTCCATCACCAACACTCCTGAGATTCTGAGCCGCCGTCAGTGGCGCGCGCTCAGCGCTTCTCTCCCCCAGATAGCATTTAGCTAATAGTGACAGGTTTGTCTTGACGTTTTCTGTAAGAACGATGTGTTTAATAATGTACCTTGCATGTAAAATATGAACGTCTGCTAATTTACTGATTTTACCACCTATAAATACTTTACACTTGTAACATCTTCTTTTCAGGAATAGCTGTTATATTTTCAGCTTTAGGTCGAAAGATGGAATATGCTTCAACACACAGCAGTGTTTCAATCTCTGACCTGAGCCCGAATATCACGCGTCCGGTGAGAAACTATTTTTATTTATTTGTTTGTTTATTTAATCTTATACTGAATAGCACTAAAAAAAAAAAAATCTTATAGAAGTATTGGCTCCAGTAGTGTAGGATGCTAAATGTGTTAGCACAGCTTTGGAAATAACTGGCTTGATAAAACAGTGACCTTTCATGTTTACTTAAATTATATGCTGGCTTATTTATAAATAAATAAAAATAGATAGATATATAAATATATCTTACTTTCAGAGTGTGGTCGGGATTATCATTGGAAAGACTGATGCAAGAGGATTCCCTGACAGGAAAAGTTGGCTATCACATAAATTACTTATTCATTCAAGGCTTTGTTTTAGACTGCTCACACTCTTTATATGTATTCTGATTTCAATACCACTACTAGTACTACTACTACTAATAATAATAATAATGTAATTTTATTACATTCTAGAAGTTGGCTCAGAACGATTCACTTTCAGCTTTACAATAAAAGACTCACCAGACCATTTCATTAATGTGTCTTCATGGGGCACTGAAGAATACATTCAAGGGCTCTGCAGTCATATCAAAATAGGAGACTGTGGTAAGAATTAAACTAAAACACATTTCTATCTACTCAGTCCTACATATTTCAAATAGCATATTTGTGATTTAGACTTAACTGTTTTATTTCTTTTTCAGTTGTCATTGAAAATCCTCTTGTTGCTACTAAAGATCCAGTGAAAGAGGACCGATTCTGTCCCACAACCCCGAGGTAAATGAGAACATTCTTAGAATAATACACACGGTCCCCTCCGAAACTATTGGAACAGCAAGTCCGATTAATTTGTTTGTGCTATACACAAAAGACATTTGGGTTTCAGATCAAAAGATGGATGCAAGACAACAGTTTAGGATTTCAGCTTTTATTTCCTGGTATTTACATCTAGATGTTGTTAAACAACATAAAACAGGACCTTTTGTATCAGACCACCCAATTTTTAGGAGAGCAAGAGTATAGGAACAAATAAATACTCGCCATAAATAACACTTAATATCTACATATAAATACCAGGAAATAAAAGCTGAAATCCTGTAAGCTCCTCTCATATCCATCGTTTGATCATGTGCTTGCTCAGTAGTTAAGACGTTGGACTTCTGATTGGAAGGTCGTGAGTTCAAATCAGCCCCGCCAAGCTGCCACTACTAGACTTACTATTGTAAGTCGCTCTTGATATGGGCATCTGCCAAATACCATGAATGTAAATGTAATGCAAAACCCAAATGTCTTCAGTAAAAAAAAAAATGTATTGGCCTTGTTGTTCCAATAGTTTCGGAAAGGACTGCTAGTGGAGCTCTGAAGCTATTGATTATTACTATTTCTTTTTTTCATGTATAAAAACATTTCATTGTCCTCAGTTTTTACCGACTGTTGGTGACAGAAGCTCACTCAGCCATAAGAATGTGTACAGATTTAGACACCGAGAGCAGACTGCTTTCTGTCTTCCACATACCAGTAAAGGACTCAGGGGATTTCTACTCACTTGGAGACATTACTGCAAATGGACAAAGCCTAGATGGGAACTTCATTAATATTCTAGCTGCTGTGCGATCAGTAGGAAACTGAGATTTCGTTGCATTGAAACATTACAACATTGTTTTGGCAAATTCATTTTAAAGATTTTATTTTTTGTATGACATATTGTAATTTGTAATTTAAAGATTGGAGAGCCAAAGTTCTTCACTACTTCAGCTGGACGAAAAGGGCAGAAACTAGAGATTAAACTGTTTGATGAAACTTTGACATCCTTCCCTTTCATATGGTATGTTTATATATATTCCCAAATTGACACACTCATCATCGTTATATTTGTTGTTAAAAATATTGTCATTCATAGCTGGGATGGAGAAACAATTCAGTTTGTACAGACCCTGCCACCACGAGAGACAGGTATAGTAATAAACAAAAGGGCAACATATAAATTACTGTAATGTACATTTAATTTGATATAGATTGATAGTTGAAATTTTATTTACTTGTAGTGCTCTTCATAGTGGATGCTCGCATCAGCTTTGATACTTTTCGTAACTGTATGGTGGCAACAGCTACCTCAAAAACAATCATTACTATGAACCCTGGTAAGTTCATAGTAAGTAGTGTCTAGTGATACCTATTAAACTTTTCTCATTAAAATTTCATTCTCATTTAGTGTACATTTTTAGTGAATACAAGCTTACCCTCTGTCTAAATACTACGTTTTTTTGTTGTTGTTGTTTTTTTTTTATATATATATATATATAGATACATTAGAAGCCAACCAGCTCTTCAGCTATGCCAAGGAATTATCAGAAAGTGAACAGCTAGATGAGCCACAGATAGAAGTGAATGTTAATGTTCCCTGTAAGCATAAACCATGTGTTCTTCTTAGCTGTATGTGCATATGTAAAGGTTTATAGGATCATGTCTGGTAGATATTGAATCTGTTTTTCTCATTTATTTCTTAGTGGACTCCATTAGTGATGTACTGACTGTGAGTCAGGTTAAAGCCAGAGCCCAAAAAAACTCTGAAGCCTTTTATGGTGTGATATATGGGTTCATCACCTCTTTAGGGTTAGATTCTTGCATTACTAAAGTCATTCACAGCAGGTGGTAAGTCGGAAATGCTTGGAAGTTAATGCACTGAGTTTAATGACCTGAGTTTTCTCCACATGGTTGAAGTAATTCTTAATTTTATAGTGACAGATGCAAATTTCGTGTCCATGAGGAGATTGAGGTCTGCACTAACACGGCCTGTCCAAAACAAGGACAAGAAGGTGAAGTCACTGCAGACTTTGATCTGCTGGTGGATATCAGTGATCATACAGGAACTCTGCAGGGCTGCAACCTGTCCGGCACAGTCGCTGAGAAAACACTGGGATGTACTGTAAGTACAAACAACTCAATCTTCTTTTTTAAAAAATTAAAAAATAAATGAACTGCCAAGTTGTCATCTGTATGACAAAGCTTGTAATCCAACACCTAGGGTATGTTCTTTACCCCTAATAAGTCAAATTAAAAACACTGGATGGATGGACTGGGTATGAGGTAGATAAACAGTTTAATATATTGCTGTACATTTAGAATGGCTATACATTTTTGGTACAGTTCAGCACGAGTGCACTGGCACAAACTTAATGCACTTGTATGCATGTTTTTGTACATGTTATAAACCACAATTCAGTCATTTGCAAGTTCAGTATTTTAGTTTCACAAATTATAGCAGTTTGTATAGAAGAAAACATCAATGTGAGTTTAATCTAACTGACATATCAGCTTAAAGATGGTAAAAAAAACAAAAAAAAAACATGTTTTATTAATACAGTTCTTGATGTTGTTTTGTTTTTAACTTTTATAAATGAGTTTTTTTGTTTGTTGGGAAATGCATTCTTGCTGGGAAGAGCTCTGTTTACAAATGCGATTTTTCCTTTCCTTTCAGTCCAAGGAATTTGTGTGTCTCTCAGAGTCTGACCGGACGGCTATGAAGTGGAAGTTTCTGCTGGAAAGATGCAAAATTTATGTGAAGGTTTAAAGATCTTTCTTGCATTGAAATCCCTTTTCCCAATGTATTGAGTTTTATCCTGTCAACATTACATGACTACAATTAGATACTATTGTGTTAGGATAATTCTACACTTAATTAAATATAAATCAAATAAATCAAAGTAAGTTTTGTAATCTCACATACTTATGCACTGTCACTGATCCTTCTGAAAAATCACAGGTGGTTCTGACATCTGTTTCAAATATCTGACTTCTGGCATACATACATACATACATACATACATACAGGCATGTGAAAAAATAAGTACACCCCATGGAAATTGTTGGCCTTTTTAAAAAAAAAAAAAAAAAAAAAAAAAAAAAGTCATATTTTGACAAGCAAACATTTGATCATCTTTGAAACAGTGCCTATTAATAATGTTGATATACTTGTACAAAACCACAAGGAAAATTAACATTTTCAATCACTTTTTCAAAACAAATAGCAATAGATGTTATATTCTTCTGTGGAAAAAGTAAGTTCAGCCTCAGAAGCTGGTATTGCCCCCTTTAGCAGAAATAACTTCTTGTAGGCATTTGCTGGGACAGCCAGTCCTAGACAAATTGCACCATTTTGTATTTTCCTTACAGTAGAGTGTATTTCAAATAATTTGGAGATATTTTTAAATCCCTTGCCAGACTCCTAGGCATCCACAACCTTTTTACTGAAGGCCTTTCAGCTCTCTTTAGATCTTGGCATGATGACACCACACACCTCAATTGCAAAGGGAACACCAGACACTAGATATGAGAAGGGTATAAATAAGACCGGTTCCACCTGCACTCTCTAAGAAGGTTCTAATCACTGGCACCCAATCTTGAACACCTGATTCTAATTTTATTGATTTGAAGGTGTGATGAATGTAGGGGTATACTTACTTTTCCCCATGTGACTTTTTTTTATTATTATTTAAATTGTGAATTTTAATTCACAATTAATTACTACAAAATGTCAATTTTCTGCCATTTGATAGTGTATTGACTTTATTAATAGGCACTGTTTCAAAGAGCATCAAATGTTTGCTTGTCCAAATATGTCAAAAAAGCCATTTTTCCACATAACTGTGTGGAAAGGATTGAATGTAGTACTGTGTTAACCCTAGCACCCTAATTAATAATCATAATTGTTCTATTTTCAAAACTGTCCAGCACCAATATATTTTACAGGTTTGCCTCAAATGGCGTAATCTCTCTCTCTCTCTAACCAGGTGTTAAAATCAACAAAAAGCACAAGTGGCATGAGGACAAGCATCCTGTCTTGCACCCTTGCAGATCCAGTGGAAGTGAAGCAGAGCATGTCTGTCATGACCAGCTGAGTGCGAGTGGGCCCACCAGTTCCTACTAATACACACAGGATATGAGATCAAATAGTTTTAGTGTTCATTAAATAAGTCAGGCAAGGTTAATATTTGATCTGGAAAAAAATGTTCTTGACGTTGAAAATTGCTCGTTTGTATTCTGTTTTGGTTATATTTGATACGTATTTGTGTATTAAATGTTCTCCTCAAATAAACCTGAAGATATTTTTTTCCTCATTCGCTTTCAGAAGTTGTTCTCGTTCCCCTTTCTCTTAGCCGGAACTATTAAATGTGTTCAGTGTTTCAGGGGGAATATGTTCGGGTGCGCATCACCTTGGTTCTTTGCCGTTCTTGTAAATAAAGAATATTTAATTGACTGTGTATTTTAATATTCTCGCATTATTTCTTTATTCAGCCGGGATTAATCGCCGAACAGGTAAAACCTTTATGTTTCCGTTTGATGTTATTCAGTAAATATAGTTGATCCTCTAGTAGAGGTTAGTTAGCGGTAGTTATTTTTCTTTAGTGTATGCTAACAGCGGTTGAGAAAACTTTCTTTTCCTAAGCAATGGATCATTAAACTACAGCAGATAGCAGGCAGTGTGTAACTGTCACACAGAGGCGCACTGTTTATTGTTTATGCATTGTTTATGTTTCAGCTCTCTGCAGTTGAGCATCGGTGTGTGAGTCCTACAGAGTTAACCATGAATGTAAACCAAGGCACAGTCGGGAGTGACCCAGTGATCCTGGCCACCGCTGGGTATGACCACACAGTCCGGTTCTGGCAGGCACACAGTGGGATCTGCACCAGAACAGTACAGCACCAGGACTCTGTATCCTTCCAGCTGAAAATGCTTGGACACACGCTTGCATGCTATTTTACATGTAAAATGCGACTTTTGCATGACTGAACGAAAAGGACCATTTGCTTAAACCACATTATATCGATTGATTGATTGATAGATGGGTGGATGGATAGATAGACAGATACATAGATAGATGGCTGGATGTACTTCATTGATTCCCAAGGGAAAATATGGGATTATTACATTATCCCAATGATTTCTTAACTCGAACACCAGCAGGTGAATTCACTAGAAGTAACACCTGATAGGAGCATGATTGCAGCAGCTGGTGAGTTACAATCCACAGGTTGGAGACGAAAAGTGAACTTTGTGCAACGCGTGTTCTTACTGTCAGCCTCTATTTACAGGTTATCAGCACATACGCATGTATGACCTCAACTCAAACAATCCAAATCCTGTAATCAATTACGATGGCGTTAGCAAAAATATCACATCCGTCGGCTTCCATGAGGATGGCAGATGGATGTACACTGGAGGAGAAGACTGTATGGCACGCATCTGGGATCTAAGGTGATTGACCGCTACCACTGATTTAGATAAGAAATCTGTTTGAAATGTTCATTTTTATTTATGTTACGTTTTCATTCAGGTCAAGAAATTTACAGTGTCAAAGGATATTCCAGGTCAACGCACCCATTAATTGTGTGTGCCTTCATCCCAACCAAGTAAGATTTGTACTTCATATTTGTGTTAATAAGACTGAAGGCTGTGATATAGGTTCTTGGGTCATTGGATAAGAGTTTATTTGATGTGTGTGTGTTTTTTTTTTTTTTTTTAGGCTGAATTGTTTGTTGGAGATCAAAGTGGTGTGATCCACGTCTGGGATCTTAAAACAGACCATAACGAGCAGCTCATCCCAGAGCCAGAGGTGTCTGTCAACTCTGTGCATATTGACCCCGATGCTAGCTACATGGCTGCTGTCAACAGCTCCGTAAGTATCCATATCCCACTTTGTCTGTATCATGTTTGTCCTTACATACACACATATTAATTCTGCATTAAATGCCACAAATAGCTTTTTTTTTCAATGTTTGCTGTTGTTGGCCCTTAGGGCAACTGTTACGTGTGGAATTTGGCTGGAGGAATCGGTGATGAGGTGACGCAGCTTATTCCCAAAACCAAAATCCCTGCTCACAAACGTTACTCTTTGCGCTGTAAATTTAGTCCTGACTCCACGTAAGTGCATCCGGAATTATTTAAAGAAATTCTTGTAAAGGATTGTGTAGTTTTTTTTTGCCACTCTTCCTTTTATCTTTAATCTGTTTGTATTTTATGTAGATTGCTGGCTACCTGCTCTGCAGACCAGACATGTAAGATCTGGAGGACTTCAAACTTCTCATTGATGACCGAGCTGAGCATTAAGAGCAACAACCCTGGAGAGACTTCTCGTGGCTGGATGTGGGACTGTGCCTTCTCTGGAGACTCGCAGTACATTGTCACAGGTGAGCATGTGATAAAGACTCTGAAGGTCTAATGTGGAAATGTCCCCCTCTGTAAAAAAAAAAAAAAAAAAAAAAAAAATTGTTCCATCCCTGTGTTGTTCCTTTTCTTTCCTTTCTCTAGTTAAGAAAACCTAATATATATATATATATATATATATATATATATATAACTGTATGTATTGTTAGGTATTTTTCCTGTCATCAGGGGACAACAAGTTTGAATCGTGAAGATACCACAGAGTATTTCTATTTGTCAAATAGCATGACATTAGCCAATCAGGGGCATCTCTTTGCTCATGTGTAAAGAATACAGCAGGTACCATTCTCCTCTCAGCATTGTCAGCTGCCCTTTGGCATTGCATTTCAAAAAGATGCAGTGACCAGAACACTGGGAGGAAACTGAGTAAGATATCATGATGTACATTACTTTTGATTCCAGGACTAGGCCAATGCAATCAGACATTTATGTAAAATTTGCCCTAGTAGTCTGTCTCTTGCAATTAAGTTCCAAGGGACTTAATATTTTGGGGGGATTTTGACGGTCCTTAAAAAATGCAGTCA
Organism: Ictalurus furcatus; assembly: GCF_023375685.1. Taxonomy (NCBI): domain Eukaryota; kingdom Metazoa; phylum Chordata; class Actinopteri; order Siluriformes; family Ictaluridae; genus Ictalurus; species Ictalurus furcatus. The sequence goes on from NC_071267.1 coordinate 11,994,788, forward strand.
TATTCTGTAGAAGGATCATTTTTACCATGAAGCAGATGGCATACAAATAAATTATTACAAGTTATACTTCAATTAAACACTTTACATTTGAAGATGCCATGCACCCTCTCTACGTACTGTATATCTATGTCTTGGTATCCTGACATACACAAGAATTTTCATTACAAGAAGAAATATATTCTTAGTCTTAACTGAAATTTGTAAAGTCTTGCAGCTCATTATGTACTTTTTCTACATCGATTTACAGCCTCTTCGGATAATTTGGCACGTCTGTGGTGTGTGGAGACAGGGGAAATCAAGCGTGAGTACAGTGGGCATCAGAAGGCTGTGGTGTGTCTGGCCTTCAATGACAGCGTGCTTGGTTAAATCAGAGACAGTCTGCCATCATCTCCCATTCTGATGAAATAGGCAGCAGGACTGTTTGCTGTCACAAGTTTTACAGCCTGGAGTACTACATCAGGACAACATAAGGTTAAACTGTATGCGGCAGAAATGAGAAATGTTGTTTTGATTGTTATTGAAATTGTAATGTATTATTTTTTTGTGTATGACTACACAGTTTATGAAAAAAAGAGAGCATTAATTAGTCACTGCAACAACAGTCAAGGGAACATCAAAGATACATGCAAGACTGCAGTTCAGGATATGTGACTTTGATTCAGCAGGCATCCTGCTAAGTAGAGTGTATTAAATACCACCTTTAGAAATACAAAGCAGTATCAGGATACATAGGGAAGTACTTAATTGAGCAACCTAAGTACCACCTCCAAGGAAAGTCCGGTATAGAAATTGAATAATAATTATTATTATGATGATGATGATTATTATTATTACAAGTGGATGAGTTATTAAACTAAAGGTATCCAATCATTTAATACTAGTTCACCACATGTCGCATGGGGTTTGGTATTTTTCTTTTTCTTGCTTCCACATCTGTATATAACTACATGTTTGTAAATACAATCTATGCCAGTAAAAGACTGAATTAACAGACTGGTATTGTCATTGTAATCTCTGCCAGTAATGTCTGATGTCTAAACACTAATTAGCAGTATTGAACTTTCCCTTTTAGTTTACCACCCAGGTTAATCTGTTAATCTGTATGATTATAATGTTCTATTGCAGTCCCACAATATGTATCTGTACAGACTAAGGAAAAATGACTCACTCAAAATCATGATGCTTTATTGTAGCTCAACAGTGCCTTCAGTTACTCATATGCATCAGGTTACACAAATATAAGCAGCAACAAGTCTCTGCATAGAAAACTATTTTTTTTTTTTTTTTTTTTTTAAAAGGGCTGGGGACATTGTGGATAACATGACTGGATGCATCTGTTTGCCTTGTCAGAGTGATGGTGCGTGTGTGGCCCCTCCAGTTTGTCTCAGTGATAGCAACATGAATGTGCTTCCATAACAAAGGGGATGTGTGTTTCCATGCTGTATGCTCACACACTCTGAATGGAAGCTCATTCTGGCAGGTAGTAGAAACACACAGACACACAAATGTTGTTGGGGAAGCAGATGTCAATGCAGAAGTAAATTAGTCGTTCTTTGGGACCTGTAAGGAGATCAGTGAGCCTCTGATCAGTAAGGGAGGTAGGATTCTTACTTGCATCAATCACAAAATTACTTCACTTTCCCAGTCCTGCCACAGTTAGTCACTACAATTCTGGAAAAGGTCACAACTGAAGTGCTGGATTATGTTTCTCAGTCACATTTTGCTCTTTAAAGTGCTTCACGCTATGTGCCCCTGCACTTGGCTTGTTCGCCAAAATAAGCCTTCTAACTGTTCCATTGTTTGTCTTTAGAATAACTCGGTAGTATATTAACAAAAGTAAATAACAAAAGAATTAACAGTTTTTAGTGTTCTTTTTTTGTTTCCTTTTTGGAAGTTGTGTTTGTAGGGGAACTCTCACCACCAGCTCTCCTGGTCCAGTACACGGGTCTGTGCTGACAGAGGGACTGCAGCGGTTGCTGTAGTACTGAAGCATCCACACGATGGCCTGACAAGACACCTAAAAACTCAGTGTGTCTCTGAGTCTCGTTTCCCACCAGCCAGATCTGATTCACCTGAAATAATGACCACATCCATTATATTAGTATAGGTTATGAATACATTTAGTGTTGTCATGTTGGTAAACATTGTATAAATGCATCTATACATACTTATACAATAATTTATTAACGCTGCAGTGAAATGAGAGAGACATGTACAAATGATCTGATGTGTCAGTGAACATGATACAAAGTAGTTATAAATATCTATAATAAAATAGAACAATTCACTCCAAATGCCTAGTCAATAAGTGTTCTCTTCTGGTGAGCAGATTGAATTACCCAGAGTTGTTTAATGGCCTCAATTAGGTGCAGTGATGAGGGAAAAAAAAAAATCTAATCTTACTTTAGACTTTCTACCTGGACAAGGATACACATCAAGTCAAGTGGAACAACCCGTCTATTCTGTGCAGATCATAACCCACCACAGGAACAGCTTGTTACGTGCTGAGAGAAGTGTGGCCAGCACAAGGCTCATGCCTGTTAACGGAAGAGTGCGCTTTCCTCCCAGTAGTGACTTATAAGCGGGAAAAAGCAACAGAGCGGCCATTGTGCACTTAGTGGTCCCATCCTGTAATGGGATCCGTATGAGGCAGATCAAATGCGCTAAGGAATTCTGAGCCAGCTAGACCTGAGCTCGTCTGAACCTGTGCGGTCTGTTGCTCCTTTTCTGGAGTTGGAAAGAAAAACGCAGCCAAAAGAACTCTTTAATCAGCTCAGGAGCACTGGGGGTGGCGCTGTGTTCAAGTGTCAGTCAATCTCCTAGCCAAGCTCAAAGTGGCACTTACACACAACTTAATGCTGCTCTGCCTATGAGGGACCTGATGTATTTCAAAGATGTCAGGGTACATTTCAAATCATGCGTGACTTTTTACTAATTAGGAGATTTGAGCTGCTTTTGATTAAGCATCATTACCTGTTGTTTGGACTCATTCAAGAGCATGTGCATGTTTTCATAATCAGACATCTCCATTTGACGAAGGAAGCAGATGTCCTGGTTGTCAGGCTTGTAGCATATTAACCCCTAAACAGGAGAAATGATCTTTAAATGATTTCTATTACATTTTGATGTTCTGTTAAAGCCAGTAAGGAAATAGAGATCTTACATGTTTAATGTCAAAGAGCACTGTAGATGTGTGATTTGTTTGCGAGGTGACTGAGTATGTCACTACACTGTTGTGTTTGTCTACTAATGCAGACTGGTTGATCAGAGCAGCAGGGTGGTCAGGAGCTATGAGTCGGACAACCTGCAACGAAGACTGTTTAGGAGCGCATTTAGGTTTTGGAGACTTGTAAAACAAAATGCTGTTCTATTGTTGATAATTCGTAAGGGTAACAAATGCCTTGAAGTAGACACCCTATCGCTCACCTGCGTGTCTGGTTGGAGTGTGAAATTCCCAGTGACGATGAGGGCAGTAAGGGCAATGATAACGATGAGCAGCGTGATAGTGAGGGTGCCCCATAACACACGCTGTGGAAACCTGGAGGAGCCTATGGGGCCACAATGCTGAGACCAGAAGAAATACGTAAATATCACCCTATCATAACACTACTGTAGCCTGCTTCAGTCTTAAGCATCTTTATTCTGGATTCGGGTGAAGATTTTACACTAAATTACCCTCTTTATTCAAAAGTCTTAATGATTAATCTGTACTAGAAAGTCATATATTCATTCTTAGAAAATGATCAAAATGATTACAATACACTTTAATATGTTCTTTATTAATTTATACTTTGCCACGTGAATCGTCATTTTGGATGTAAATGAAAGACCGCATCATGGAAACTTACCATGCACTGTGGCTCCTCCAAACTAGTTTCTGAGAATTTCCACCACCTCATCATTCTGCATCTAGTTGCTTCTCCTCAGTCCCTGGCTCTTGCTTGTCTGTATCAAGCTGTGCTCATGACTGAGCAAGAGCAAGAGCTGTATACCTGCTCAGGTCCTCACTGCTAGTCTTTAACCCCCCCAACAGACACACACTCCACACAAAACATAGTCCAACCCACTGGCTGCCACTCCACACTGGACAATAGACAAAGGGGAGCGGTAGGTTGGATTTTTTTTTTCTGTGGACAGAGCTTGTCATCGCAAAGAGGCAGTTATTTTAGAAATGCATTGCTTTTGGCCTGGATCAGCTACTGTAGCTGCTGACTGGCCAAGGTGACTTTAATTTCAAATACTATAATTAATCATGAGAACATCACATAATTACATGTAATAGCTTGCACACAGTACACCAGTCATGTCTTTCAGTCTGAGAGGATGCTTATTTATTTGATCTTTTGTGTAGTGAGCACTTTGTTCAAGGCAAGACAAAAAAGGAAACCATTACTAGTGATCATAAAACGGAAGTCAGTTACAGTAGCTGTTACGCTTCAAACTCTACAAGGAGGGCTAACTTTAATAATGAGGAAAAACAAGCACCTCAATAAAGAACATTGTGTTTAGTTATTTGTGGTAGTGCACATCTGAGCAAATCATCACATTGGTTGTATTATCAACCAATAAGCCATCTTGTCTGTTGCAAGCCATTTTTCAGTACCTGAGGTTTGAAAGAAACAAAAAAACATCACATGTTGATTCTGTATTCAGTACATGTATGTATATAGGTGTGTACCAATATGTATGTAGATATCTTCAAAAAATGCACAAAGGAACACTAACACTGTACTTGGCAAAAAGCACAATGATATACATGGACATTCTTGTGGAATGACAGAGGTAGACCATGCTGATGGAGCAGATTATTAATAGAAAGTATGCTTTTGTGGCTTTATAAGGACTACATATTCCAATCAGTGTCCCGACAAAATCCTGGATATTGTATATGAAATCCACCCATGAGGATCCACTGCTAGTTTTTCCTACCCCTAAATACCTAAACCAATCCATAAACTGGATCTTAGGTGTGTTGAAGTAGCTATGAAGGGCTGTGGGTCCTGATAACTGGAGATCAGAAACTACTGATATAAATATCACTTGGAAATATCTAGCTATTATATAAGCCTCTTGCAGTGGGTCTCGATCTAGTCCTCAAGACCTTCAAGCCAGTCCACGTTTTCTTCTGCTGAAGTTCCAAAAGACACCTAAATCAAAAATTCACCTATTATTTACCTGGGACGTGTGTGTTTGACTCAGCAAAATAAAAATGTGCTGATTGGAGGTCCTGGAGACTAAATTAAAAACCTCCTCATTCACTCTTTTAACAATGAACTGAGTTCTGTTTTGTAAATAATATTAGTAATTATTGTAAATTTTAATGAGTAAATATTGTAAATAATATTCCCTTTATGCTGAACCTACATAACCCTGGATACATTTTACATCCTCATCAGTACCGACCCACTATGCTTGGAGGGCTGGTAAAATCTCTGCAATGCTATCAACATAGTAATCGGGCACCATCCCCTGACGCTTGGGACACCCGCTTCTTTGGTGCTCCTCTGCATCTGCTATTGTTGAGACACCAGTCAGGGACAGCAGAGTCTTCAGACCACAGGTGGAACCTAACATGATGTCTGTGTCCAGTCTGTCCCCAACCATAAGGCATTTGCTTGGGTCAAGCCCGAACTGGTTAGCCATGCATTTGAACATGAAGCTGCTGGGCTTCCCGACCACTTGGGCATGGCGCTGCGCCGCTGTCTCCACGGCCTTCAAAAGGCAACCAGTACCTACAGTAAAACACAAGATCAGTCAATATGTCGTTGTGTTTGTTTCATTGTTTTACAACAGGAGAGTAAAATCTCACCTGGGACAGCTTTGCCCCCCTCAAGAGGAAGTCTGGTGTCTGTATTGGTGCCCACAAACTGACACTCGGCATTGCACAGGTACTGCAAAGCTCTGTTCAGCTTCATGTAACTGAAATGTTCGTCAAAACCCACCAGAACAGCCTTGACCTCCGGGTCCAGAGGAACACTGGCCCAGTCTTTCTGCCCTCCTGAGACCGGATCTGGTCCCACACCGACCGACTCGATCCCTATCGCCTCGAGCTCTTGCTTCATCGCATTGCTTCCAATCAAGTACACTTTGCCCTGGAGGTTGCACACGGTTTTCAGGTACACAGCTGAACAGTAAGCAGTGCCGAACACTTCATCCTTGCTGGCCTCGAAGCCCAGCTTTCCCAGCTTCTCTGCGTACATTTTGCGGGTTTTTGTGCTGTTATTGGTGACGAAAAACACACGCTTACCAGCCTTTTTCAGCGAATTGATCACTTCAGGGGCGCCTGGAATCGCTTGATCTCCTCTCCATATCACCCCGTCGCAGTCAAACAGCACACTGTCCACCGAGTCCAGGACCTGCTTGGTCAACGGGCCAGTGAGCCGGGTACATTTAGACACAGCCATTGAGAAACTAGCTGCTGTCAGGGTTAGCTTGTCTACCGAACACACGGCTGAATCCTTCTCCGCTTGGGTATTTAGCCCTAAGACTGTAACTGTCGACAGTAGCGAACAAATACTAACTGACAACGGTGTGTTGAAAAATGTTGCTGTAACTCGAGATATCCAGTGTTAAGTAATACATTAGCTTGTCTAAGGGATCCCGACATGACCTTATTGCATTAGCGGCACATGCAACACTTCCGCACCGGCTTAAAGGGACAGTAACAAAAAAAAAAAAAACCTGGCGTACACCAGGCTACAGGTGCATGTCAGTAACAAAATGATGGTGTACAGCCTACAGTAATCGAAAAACTGGTCTGTACCAGGCTACAGTAACTGAAAGGGACAATAATCGAATAAAAGGTGTATACCAGGCTACAGTAACTGAATAAATGGTGTGTACCATGCTACAATAACTGGAATAAATGGTGTGTACCACGCTACAGTAACTGGAATAAATGGTGTGTACCATGCTACAGTAACTGGAATAAATGGTGTGTACCAGGCTACAATAACTGGAATAAATGGTGTGTACCATGCTACAGTAACTGGAATAAATGGTGTGTACCAGGCTACAGTAACTGGAATAAATGGTATATACCAGGCTACAATAACTGAAAAGCACAATAACTGAAAAATGGTGTATACCAGGCACTTATGAGCACAACAGCCTAGATATTGGTTTTATAAAGTATATGACCAGTCCTAAAAATTTACATTTTACAAGGCTAACAAAATCTACCACACTCTACATTAACCAATCCTGCTGAAAAAAAAACAGCTTGGTCTGACTAGCCACCAGAGCACAGACTGAGTTGGTCAAACTGGTAAATCATTATTTCTTTCTTATTCTTAACTAAATTATTCAGCACGTTTAACTGCCTTAGTGTAGTGTATGCTTCTTAAAAGCAACTTGTCCACAATGTTGCATTAGTAGCACTAGTTCAGAAACCGTTTCCTTTCCATCAGCGGGCAAAGACTACCAGTTTGACTAGCGTGGCCTGTGTTTTGGCAGCTGATCAGAGCCAGCTGGATTTTTTAGCAGGGAATATTGGAGAAACACATCTAATCTACAGCCACTTGTTTAACAAACATCGTATAAAAACCATTTATTAAAAAAAAAAATCAATCTCACCCACCAAGACAATATAAAACAATTCATTAAAAACAGTGGTATGAAAACATCACGTTAAAGAAAAGCAATTTACAGATAAAAGTAGTTACAAGACATGTTCGGGATCCAAAAGGTACTTTTCCTTTTTATAGTGGAGCTACAGAACAAATGTTGATAAATAAAGAGAAAGTATTACGCGAACTGCATCTAATTTCTCACACATTGCCTTTCTAGAAACCCTTTTAGCATTTTTGGATACCACATGTATTTAAACCTTTTCATAAAATAATAGGTCTAAATTAAAACAATTAAGTATCAATTCTAAACTATTTTTTATCGAAATCATTTCTAACAAATGACTGTGACCTCTACACAACTCTGATATTTGCACAAAGTCATACAAAACTATATAATGAAGAAAGTGATTCTGGATCCATGATAGCTGCTGCTACTGTTGTCTGCTCTGTGATGTCCTTTTGTGCATTTTATAAATAAAAAAGTGTCATACAAAGTCAGAAACAACATTAACAAGTGTTTTTGAGATAATTTAATGGCATGCAAATGTGCAAAGATTTAGGCATGTAGTTTGCACAATGCTAAACTGGTGGCTATTAGCTTCTCTTACTTGTTAGCACCATGAGCAAACACTATTGTTTTGTTCCACATATAACTACATTTGGAGTTGGGAGAAAATTGTCTACATTTCTTTTTTTGGTCAAACTCCTTTAAGCAGAAGCTAATTGTCTTTCTTCTGAGTAGGGCATAAAGGCCAAACTATTTCCCCAAGATTTTTGAGGATTCCTCTGTGATAAAAACCACGTAATGGGTTGTAGGACGTACGGCATCGATGTCCAGAGACAGGATTGCAGTACTGGCAGCCATGGCCTTTCTGCTTGAACCATTCATTAGATGTCTGATTCACCAAAGCCAGATAACAGTGAAACAGGGTATACCCCGCCACAAGGAAAAATACAAATACCACGAAGCCAAGCATGAAGACTATCCTCGGGAAGGTCATGAAGAGATGCTGTGGAGAGAGGTTTACATCATTTAGCCTTGAAAATGTCAAATACTTCCTGGACTGTGAAATTAGACTTTTTTTCCCCAGCAGTCACAGTATTAACAGTAAGGCTATTATAAAAATTTCTGCACAAATAAAGATTCAGTTTACCACTACTGTAAAGTCATTATAAGCATGTGTATGGGGAAAGCTTTCTCCATAAGATTAGATAAAGCTCCTAATACTGATCATGAAGCTTTTAGGGCACTTGTTGTAGAATTTGGTTACAGCTACTAAGGAAAGCAAAACTAGTGAACTTGGCCTGGATCAACAACACTGAAGTCACTCTTTTCAAAAGACTGTGGAGACATTCTTGTTCTTTTTCTATTTTCCGTTATCCATCTTTCTCTCTGTGATACCTATTATAATATTATTTATGTATTTATGGACCCGTTCTTTGGTGACTCACCTGTATAACAAACAGTGGTCCTACAGGCTGCTGCTGACCCTCCGCATCAACGTAATGTGCATTCATGATTCCAGATCGCAGGACAGTATGAAACAACATGTCTGCTGTGAGAATTGCAATATTGCCTGCCATGGCACATAGGCTCAGCAGGTAGAGCAGGAAGAATCTAGTATTCTGAGCACCGATGCAGTTATTCACCCAGACACAGTGGTGGTCAAATCTCTGAACACAACGGTCACATACACCTAAATATGACAAAAAAATAGAGATTTTAACTATTTTTTCAGGTTAAAAATGTCACTGAAATAGCGAGATAATGAGCCGATCCTTGGCATGGCACTGCCAATTTGCATGAGGAAATTTAAATTTTGTACTTTCCTGAACACACTGATACTCACTACAGTGTTTAGATCTGGCAGGTTTCACCAACTGACATGTTTGGCAAAAGACTCCCTCTTGAAACAACCTCTCATCATACTGGTACACCTTCAGTTGAACTGCATGGTTTTCCTTTGTCAGTGTACCTAAAAAGAAAGCAAATTTTAGATGAACTGTCTGAGGTTCTACTTTTATAAGCAAAACTTACATGTTTGACTTACATATGTTGCTTACCTGGATCTTTACTACAGCACAGGTAAAAGATGTAGGACTTAATTGCCAAGAAGAAATATGGAAGACACACGTTAAACAAAGTGGTGTCCATTTCTAAACAGAACCCAAATAGCTCATAGGAGAATTCTCCATACACAGCAGCCTCAAGAATAAGGTGTAAGTAAATGAAGAGCCTGTTTCTGTTGCAGAAGAGAAAATGGCATACTTAATAAACATCATGCAATTAATCAACCAGCACAATTGAACAATAACAGACCAACACAAGAAGCAAGTAGTATGAAATTTCCCTTAAAGTCATCAGTAATTTAGCATCTCGCAAGAGACAAAATAACTTAAGCTGTTGTGTGATACAAAATTTGTAAAAATAAAAAGTTATTTTGCCACAGCAATTTTGAATAAAATCTGAATTTTTAAGCATAGTCCCTGTGTATTTAATACATTTTAGTGTATAAAAACATTATATACAGTATGGCAGAAATACAATATTATTTTATTAAATAAAATATAAAACTGTGCTTAGTGATGCTAATTACAGTCAAAGGGGGCTTACACTAAACAATAAATTTGAGAAGTGTTGATGTACAGTAATAAGCAAATCTGAAATACTTTCCACCAGTGTTCTATTTACACTGATTAAAGTAACGTTGGATTTGGTTGAAATTCTCACCTCTGATGGAAGAGTCTGTGCATAATCCTGTAGCAAATATTTTGAATGCATTGTGGAATCCAAGGAGTAACAACCTGGGTAACCAAAATAGGTATCCTTAAAAAGCTATTTGCATTTCAGTAACAGATTTATCAAGGTGGTGTTTCTGTTGGTTTAGTGTTCAGCTGAATCAAAGGTTAGTGTACAAAGTAAATTTAATTAAGTGGGTTTTTTTTTCTTTTATAATTTTTTAAACATATATAATGACCTGACATTATGTAATGTGAAAAAATAAGTACACCCCATGGAAATTGTTGGCCTTTTTTTTTTTTTTTTTTACATATTTGGACAACTAAACATTCCATAATCTTTGAAACAGTGGTTATTAATAAAGCTGATATACTTGAACAAAACCACACGGAAAATTAGTTTTTTCAATCATTTATTCAACAGAAATGTGAATAGATGTGGAACATGTGGGCAGTGGTAGCTCAGTGGATAAGACATTGGGTTACTGATCAGAAGGCCGTGAGTTTGCTCAAGATCAAATGTTTGCTTGTCCAAATATGTCAAAAAAGCCAACAATTTCCATGGGGTGTAGTTATTTTTTCACATGACAATATATATCATCAGTTCTACATAAGCAGAAAATATCTGTGTTTAGGGATTTAAATACATAAATCAAGTGAGTCAGGATCTAAAATGGCCAACAGTTTTAAATTGTGGAACATGCTTTTTTTGTTTTTAAATTATAGTATGTTACCATTATTATACCATACAGGTAAGTCTATATGAGCTTACTTCAGCATTTTTTCATCCCACTCTCTGTCTACCACATCTGTAGTGTATGTGTGATTACCCCCAGACAACCATTTTGATATGTTTTCCTGTAAGCAGAAAAAGAATGGAAAACCTGTTCACTTGAAACCCACTTATATTAGATGTCTGGGGCAGTTGTTAGGGCAGTCAATACATGTTTAAAAATATTTTTTCGAACATGAATTCTTCAGTCAGAGGTATTTGTAACTTAAGCTCTAAATCTGTACAATACACCCCTTCTCAAAGGGAGGAATTGGTGCTTATGCAGGAACATCATAGTCATGTAAACACGTATATGCCCCAGTTTCAGCTTGATGGTGCATAAATAGAAATGACTTTATTGACTGTATTGGTCTAGATCAGTCCTGAGCTTGGGCTGCTTTTTTGTGTGGACTTTTGCACATTCTCCCTGGGTTTCATCCAAAATGTATTTCCTTAGACGTTTTCCACCTCCCAATAAGAAGTAGGCAGACTGTTTATGCGCAAGTATCCCTAGGTGTGAAAACATATTTGCATAGTGACCATCGATGAACCGGCCTCAAACCCGGTGTACCTGGGATAGGCTTTGGATACTCTGGGATCCTGACAATGTGGTAAAAAAAGATGAATACATTGGTTGTTCTCATGTTTGAAAGGGGAGTAAAACTCAATAAAAGCTTTCTCTAATGTTATTCTGAGACTTTAACTGTTAGCGAGTAAAAGGTTTAGTTCCAAATCTGTGTTATAAGAGAGTTTTAAGTCAACATGTTTTCTCTTCTTTACACAGTACATGGAAGCAAGTATATAGCCCATACATTACGACTGTAGCACAGCCAAAAGTACTGTATGTGGACACCTGACCGTCACACCTATATGTAGACCTTCTCAAAACTGTTGCCACAAAGTTAGAAGGACACAATTGTCTAGAATGTCTTTGTATGCTGTAATATTACGATTTCCCTTCACTGGAACCAAGAGGCCCAAACATGTTCCAACATGACAATGCTCCTGTGCACAAAGCAAGCTCCATGAAGACATGGTTTGCCAAGATTACTGTGGAAGGACTCGAGTAACCTGCACAGAGCCCTGACCTCAACAACACCGAAAACCTTTGGGATGAACTGGACCACCGAATGTGCACCAGGCCGCCTCTCCAAACATCCCTGCCTGACTTCACTAATGCTCTTGTAACTGAATGAGCACAAATCCTCACAACCACGCCACAAAATCTAGTGGAAAGCCTTCGCAGAAGAGTAGGGGTTATTATAACAGTAAAGGGGGATTAAATCTAGAATGGGATGTTCAACAAGCTGATATGCATGTACTGGCCATGTAGTGTATATTCCTTTAGCAAATCAACGTTATTATTTTGACATGCAGCTTGAATGATGCTTATTGACTGTCATAGTTTCTCCATTACTTAGGAGTCTTACTCCAGTGCAAAACTAACGACGTTTATTATAAATTAGAGTTTGAATCTTAAAGTTTTGACATTTGTAAGAGGACAGCTCCCCCGGTGTCTCTTGTCAAGTGTTTACCTCAGAGAGAGTGTTGTAGACTCGGCTAAAAGGAGTGTGCTGTTGGTCTGAGTATCTACACACCAGGGCGATGCAGGTGAGCACCACCGCCACATAGATCCCGAAAAGAGTCAGGAAGTCCATTTACCTGGGCGCTGTGCTGTACAAACAAACAGGATTTACACACTGATTTACCCAAGTGCATTTCTCACTCCAGTTATTATTTGTGGCTGCAATATTTATATATATATATATATATATATATATATATATATATATATATATATATATATATATATATATAGTTTTATTTTAGGTTTATTTTAGTTTAGGCTTACTTTCATTTCGTTTTAATAGCCAGCAAGCTATATACAGCTTGATACATAACGACTGTGAAACTAGTCATAGGCAAACACTTTGACAACAACTTACTAAAGGGGGGGAAAAAGGGAAACAAATATCAAATAAAATAAAAACATAAAAAATGCTACCTTTTTTCATTTACAAAACATTCCTCCACAATCCCCCGGCAGTTTATTTCCTCATGTCTCCTTTCATTAGCCACAGGTAACCAGCAGCGTGAAGCGAGTTAAAACAGACTCCTTGTTAGTGAGCGTCAATGTAAAAGTCCCCAGTAAGGTAAGAGTTCTGATGAATTGACTTAATTAATAAATGAATTTGTAGAAATTTAATTATGTTAAAAGATCCATTAATGTGTGTGCTTTCTAACTTCTCTAATATGGTTTTCCTATTATGAGGATTTTGTTTGTTAAAGAGACTACAAAGCTCGTCTTTACATCACATTGGATAATTAGCCATCTGCTGAATGCTGTAAATGTACTTTTATATGTAATGTAATATAATCAAAGTTTTATTTTTAAATAATTTTTGAAACAATGAATTGTTTTTTTTACACTAGGGTAACACACAGCCTTTGATTGTATACATAGACATTGACACCATACCAAACAGCAGCCACAGAACACCTTCAGGCCCCTTAAAAAAATTAACTTACCAAATATATCCTATGGGTGCATGCTGGGATGCAACCTCAGTGATGTTCCTGTGGTTTGCAGGTGTTTCAGGTCTTTCACCATCAGACACCCTCGCCCAGGTGACCCAGACATGGATGATCAGCCCCTGGCCTGCATCCCAGCAGCAGTAGGCCATGGGCCTGCCTTCTTAATACAGAGATACCTTGTGGCTCTCTCTGCAGCATCAGTAAAACAGATTTTATGGCCTAGCTTTTATCCAAACCCACTATGCCTAGCTGGGTCAGGACTTTACAGATTGAGTGTCCTGAAAAGCCCCGTCAGCCGTCAACAGTCAATCTGTTTTCCAACCCTTGCTCCACCAACTCCTGGTACTTGGCATGCTTCCTTTCATATGCCTCGTCCATGTGCTCTTCCCAGGGCACTGTCAGTTCTACCATGATCACCTGTCTGGTGGTATCTGAAAAGGTGACCATGTTAGTACAGAGTGTTGTGGAGGTTATATGGTCTGGAAACTTTCGCCTCTTGCCCAGATCTGCTCTCAGCTGCCAATCAGCAGCAGATGCATGGAGACAGTGTCGGTCTTGGTGGTGAGGAAGGCCTTTCTCCAGCCTTGACAAAAGTGATTTCATTCAAATTTATAATAATGAGAATTAAATAATAACCATAACAAAATTTATAACAGTTTCCCTCATAACCATTAACATCATCATCATCATCATGTCTATGAATGAATGAATGAATAAATAAAAAACAGACCTACTGGCTTTATGGACCTAAATATTTATAGCTCTATGGGCTATACCATTTCTATATAAAATCTTTGGCATAAATACAAACACACATATACATTCCCTGATTTGTGAGTCGCTTTGGATAAAAGCGTCTGCTAAATGAATAAATGTAAATGTAAATACATAAAACACTTAAAACTATGTAAATTCAAAATGTTTTTCATTACTCACTCCATATTGACTAATGTATTGTAGATATTTCTGTTCAGTAGACTTTATAGTCATCTTATATTACTGTTGCAGTGTTTAGATGGGTTGTCCTTATTTATACTGTATCAGAGCAGTTCTAGATGGACCTCTGCAAGGCTCAGGTTGCTGTGGTTGAAACCTGGCTGGAGTTGCAAACACCTCTCAGGTTACAGCACAACAGAGGTGATGCCTTCAGGACCTGGTAGCGCAGAAAAAAAAACTTCAGTGACTCAATGTCCAGCAACGAATACAGCAATTGTAAAAAGGTATGTTAGCATCTCTACCTGTGTCTTTTAGACTAAAGGAGAATAGTCTGTTGGGGTAGGATAACACTGCATTTGTGTTTTGCTCAGAACTGTAACTGAACTGTTTAGTTATTCACTTTGGAATTGTTTTACTTTCTGTGTCCACCCCCAACTCAACATGTTTTGGGAGCTCAGCAGATTCTTTCTGTTAAGGAATAAATTGGATATTGTATTTCAGTGTAATTTGTGTTAAATTGCATGGATTCCTTTAAAGCAGTCCATCAAATTCAGTCCTGGAGGATCAGAGTCCAACAGAAGGGCGATTTTCCACCACTAAAGCATCTACTTAACCTGGTATTAACTGGTGAGTTAAATCAAGTGTTTTTGCTCAGGGAAATCACCAAACTGCACTGCACCTGCCCCTACAGGACTGGAACTAATGACCATTTAAAGTTAGTACAGACCAAAGTGCTTTAAATGAGTGCACAGTCTAGGAGTTATTTGCACTTTATTTGAAATCCCAACTCATTTCTCTGCCTTATAGTCCAGACCCTTTGAGCTGGTAAGATGAGACATTGATTGAGGAAGAGTGTCTGTTTGGCTCTGGTGCTAAATAATTCAGTTAACCTTGAGTCACTTGCTTTTGTACCCGGCCCTTTGCATTACTGCATTAATTAGATTTAATAAAAAATGTGATCTTTACATGAGTTACATAGGTGCTAATATTTTTGCATTTTGTGGAGTTACTGAGTATTACGCTGCTGTGCATTACTGTGTACTGCCTTGGGAATAAGTACAGTATATGGTTACTGTATTCGTATTTGTGATTGAGCCCAGAGTTGAGCTTTCTGAGTAAATCAATCTCGTCTCACTAGTCTTCCCTGAGGATACACTGTCCGAGTGTGTTTCTATCATGTGGTTGGTGGATCTTAACATGTATCATTTAATCTGTCTAATCCAGAGCAAGGGATTTAATTGCACTGGTGTGACTGTGATCCTCTCACAGACGTTCTAATTAGCTTCCACCGTCCTGCTACATCCCCATGCTGATACTGGGCCACTTTCCATCCCTTGGAGAGGGAGCTAGCTGTCAGAGTATGGGAGGAAGATATTTATAGCAAAATGGGGCCTCACTTTACCCTTTTTGGAGAGAGAATTATTAAGGATCTGTGCTACACTGTCCCAGTTTCACAGTGTTAGCTCTGCAGGCAAGACTAGACAGACTTGCCAGAGATGCAGAGTCAACGTGACGGAGAAAAGGATTTCGGCACTGTATGCCCATCACCATTTTATGTGTCAATACTGCGCATGGTTGACTTTGATGATGGAGGGCATTGGGAAGGTTCTCCTCCTTGCCTGCTAATGCTTGACTAGAGGATGTGGTGAATAAAATTAGGAGCCACTGAGGTGGGAGAAGTGCACTGGATATTTTTTTTTCTTCACTTGTTGACTCGGGCAAAATGAAGAGATTCCTGCAAAATAAGAAAGGGAGGTCCTCCTTACGGCAAAACCAGAAGTCTGGCCCACGCTATGCACCTAAAGATTTCTGTAAGTTTATATTAATGTTTTTAATTGCTTGTGAGGATACAGGAGACTATGATTTTCTTATTAAATGTCCATACAGTAGTTGCTAATAGACGAGACACATGATTTACAAGCGTCAAAACGTATTACCATAGGTGTACCTATAAGCTTGTATAATTCTGTTAAAATTTAAAGCCTCTTAGCAGATCAGAGCAAAATTAGGGTTTCCTTGGTCTGCCCCCAACTGGTAAATTGTTCGACTTAGTTCTACATATATGCATTGCCAAATTAATATTCTTATATTGATATTCTTTTCTTGTAGCATGAATGTCTCTCTTACATCCATTGTAAAGTAAGCACCATGCTGTAGAGAGTTTTGGACATTTTGTGGCAGACCATGTAATGGTCTGTCTTCTAAGCACAGGTGATTTTATATTCCTCAGCTGTGTATTCTCAATCAGGTCAATGACGGCAGAAGGTTTGAGGAGTCAGCTGAGACTTGCTGGTTGTGAGCCTGCATCATACTCTTATACCTCAGTTCCACTGCTTTGCCTGAATATGTGGATATTGTCATTTACAGAGCAATCTGGCCTGCTTACATGGCTGCTTGTCAAATGGTCAATTATTCTGAAGAGAAACTAGATTGCCTAGTGATTCAAGAACAGGTTTGGGGTTCATTAAATCTTTGGTACAGCTCCAGTCATGGCATCATCACACAGGTGAACAAGAAAGGTAAGCTGCTGTCCTTCCTCTATTTCAGTTCTTACCATGCCAACATCTAACCACGGCTGGCCAGAGGAGTTTGGCTTCCAGCTTGGGGGCACTGGACCCAGCTATATCCTTACTGTGGGGGAGGGTAGCAGTGCTCATCTATCTGGCCTGCAGCCTGGAGACCAGGTGCTGGAGATTGAAGGGCAGGATGTGTCCAGTCTGGGAGCTCAGGCAGTCATCGCCCTGGCACAGGCACAAAAGAACATCCCACCCAGCATTGGCGTGGTCTCCAGAATACAGCAGGTTTGAGAAATAACTGAAGTTTGGGAGGACCATGCCTTAAGCTCCACCTTCCTAGTTAACTTCCTATTATTTCCAATTTCTCCAATTTCTCCCATTTGCTTCTCATGACTGAATTTCCAGCCAAGTTCTCAAAAAGTTTACTAGTCTTTTACTATAGAAATTTCTATACCATTAAGTTAAAGCCATGGTCTGCACTGGCAAACCTCCATTTCTTTTTCTATTTCCTTTTTTTATTCCCATTACATAATCATGCTGTCTTACACTCTTTATACTGCTTGCCCCTGTATTGGGTATGCTTCACCTTGCTCCTAGAGACATAATATATTCATCCCGCTGTTTTCATGTCTATAGCTAGAATGGACTGACGTTTATTTACCTTTCATTTTATCTTTATTTCTTACTTCCCTTCTTATAAATCATTCTTCTACGTAACTCAAATGTCAGAGACAGCAGTTAATCTCTGTGTTTCCTTTGACTCTACAGATGGATATTACCCCAGGCCCTGATGGTCGTTTTGGCTTTACTATTGTGGGAGACTGCCCCTTGCTGGTGGAGGACTGCTCTCCCTGCTCCCCTGCTGGGCGCAGTGGTCTGAGGGCTGGTGATTATGTCATGGAAGTGAACGGAATACCTGTGAAGCATCATGAGATGGCTGCTGCCTTAATAAAGTCGTCACAGGGTCGCACGCTGCGCCTTGGAGTGCTCTGCATGGGCAGCCGGCAGAAGCGTAGCAGCAGCATAGATGAGTGGCAGAAAGACAACGAAGGCACGCGGCTGGACCGCAAACATAAAGCCTTAGAGTTCAATAAAAGGGTGAGATTACATAATAACAAGTTTTGTTGCTTTAGCAGTCCACAGAAAAAAACTCTCATATGTAAGATTATTTTCTGTGAATTAAAATGATGATTCAAGGAAATGACATTCATGGCCATGTTTTTGTGGAATTATGCATCAGATTGAGGAGGTGTTGGGGAATGAGCCTGAGGTGAAAGAGAAGCTGTTTGCTGTGCTAAAGCAGTTTGCTGCTGAGAGGAAGGTGGACTGGCTGGCATCTGTCCTTCCTGACATCCTGACCACTGAGGAGCATCAACAACTCATTTCTAATGTCAGGTAGGCATTAGACCTCTATACAGTTTTTACTGTGTTCTAGTTTTCAACCTCTATTTCAGTGCTTCTCTGACCTGAAACACTTTTAGCACGTCTGTGCTGTTAGGTGGCCACTAGAGGGCCTTAGAGTTGATTCTTTCACTTGAGATTCAGGCTAATGTTCATTTAAAGGATGTAACAGGTAATGTTCTGATTTTGCTATGCAGAATCTGGTAATAACTTGCAAGAGAACCTGCAGTGTTTGTGTCAAGTTTTAGAGGTAGATTAGTCGGTGTTAGTCAGTCTGACTACATAATGCTGTTGATCAGTTGGATCCCATCTGCTACTGTTGTGCTCAGGATTATCCACTGGCTTTACTGTGTGGGAGATATGCATGTCCATAAGTGAAATTCCTGTACTAGTTCAGTGGCATGATATTTCATGTGCATCACCATAGCTGATCTAGTGCTGACACAGCTCTGTGTCCCAACACAATCTGTCTGCTTGGCAAGCACGTACACTAAAATTGGATTGATACAGAGAAGGTTAACGTGGCCTTTATGACAGGATGACAAGCAAGCACAGAAAAATAAACTGGTTCTTCAGAACAGTTTCTGATTTTAGCATGCCTGGAATGCCTGGCTGATTCAGAGAACAAACTGTAAAGCAAAGCCTTTTGAGGAAATTGCTCACCTGGGACCAGAATGGTACAGAACATCTGTTACTCCATTTGTATCTTTCTTTGGTCTAATTATGGGGTGTGTATGGGAGACAGAAGAAATGCTAAAAATATGATTTCTTTGTGTAATTCCAGCTTAAGACTGGAGTAACAGTTAATATGATAGTTAACAGTTTTGATCCTTTTTTTTTTATCTGAGGTATTAGGCAAGTGTGTAATGGTCTTTAGAGAGAAAGGCAGTTAAAGTGGACATCAGCATCTGCTCAGCAGTTCAGGGGCTACTAGCACCTGTCTAACACTACATATGATGATGATGATGATCAGTGGGTTTTTCCAAACTGTTGCCTTCGACAGCACCATGAATCTGGGAGGACAAAAACTAGTGCATGCATCCCCAATGTACACATGCTGTATGCTATGGCTGGAAATATTAATCTACATATATCTGTTCTATATCTATGTAGAAGTGTCTGCTGAGAAGTGTGACAGAGATCACAAATGTTGGATGTGATTATGTAGCTTCAACTGGCTGATACATCCTATAGTGTATTTAAATGCTCCTACTGTGTGTTTGTACCTCAGTGAGAAAGCTGCTGTTTGCATTCTTCCTGAACTGTGATCTGTTCTCCATCTGCGCCCCAACAGCAGGGTGTGTCTGTATAAGTAATGTTTCTACTGTGTTTAAACTCAAATAGTCATAGAAGTATACATACAGCTGGTATTTGGTGTAATTCAAAACGGACTATATACATTAAGACTGTTTTTGATTCCCATTTCTAACCTACTGAACAATATCTGGGTCAGTGTTTTAACACTATGAGTATAGCACAGTTTGTGATGGCCTACTGGGATGCTACCCAGCATTCATTACTAATATTCACTTTAGATGGTGGTTGAAAAATACTGTTTGACTCGGTTGTCATGGTGGCTAGCCATGGAGACATAGTGTTTCCATACAGGCAGAATATTAAAATATGTTAATATGCAAGCCTGCAGATATTTCATATTTCTCTCTTTTCCTCTCATTATTCACCATTATGCCTTTGCAGCTCATGAAGTGGGTGCATACTTTTGACAGTTTCTTGCTGGTTTCTGATAATACAAAGGCTATTCAGTTGCCTTCTGCTCTGTCGTAATAGTGCCTTGTTTTATTTTTCATTTGATTCAGAGTTAATAACAGCCTTGAAAAGAAAGATGGGTTGTTTGGTATGAGTATCTTTTATTTATGGCAAATTTCAGATTGATGAACTTGAATTTGAACGTCGCTCCTACACCCATAGTGTAAATAAATCCAGTAAGTAATGCGTTTTTTTAATGCTATTCATGCTAATAAATATTTAATAATTAATCAGCATTTAATAAATGCAGGAAGTAATAAGAATTTGTCAGCAGTACGTGTAATGGTGCTTGAAAGTTTGTGAATATAGAATATAGACTTTTCTATATATCTACATTAATATGACCTTAAACATCATCAGATTTTTATACAAGTTGTAAAAGTAGATAAAGAGAACCTAATTAAACAAATGAGACAAAATACTTTTATACTTGATCATTTATTTATTGAGGAAAATTTATTGAGTGGCAAAAGTACAACCCCAATTCCAAAAAAGTCATGACGTTGTGTAAAATGTAAATAAAAACAGAATGCAATGATTTGCAAGTCTCATAAACCCTTGTGTTAATCAGAATAGAACATAGAAAACATATCAGATGTTTAAACTGAGGAAATCTACCATTTTAAGGAAAAAATAAGGTCATTTTGAATTTGATGGTTGCAACACATCTCAAAAAAAAGTTGGTACGGGGCAACAAAAGGCTGGAAAAGTAAGTGCTACTACAAAAAAACAGCTGGAGGTTATCTGGCAACAGGTCAGTGACATGATTGAGTATAAAAAAGAGTATCAGGTTGTTTCAACTTCTATATTTTCCATAAATCTGATTCATTTTAGTATCTCATAATGCATTGTACATGTACTGTTTGTGCTGGTCTCTTTACATCCTTAATATTTTTTGGGTGTCCCCTTTTACCTCAATGTACTCACCTCACTAACCCCTCACATTTAAGCTACTCCACTCAGCTCTGCATATGTAATGTGCACCTGGAGGCAGCTGAGGATTGCCATGGCAGCCTTCAGAACATAATAGCATATTTACATTTTCTCTCTGAAGTTTTTTTGGGTTTATTTAGCACAGTTAATGGTCATTTTTTACTTAAAATGCATCATTTTAAATCTAGTTTAAATGCAGCTATTGTTATGTCTTGGACACTTAATTTAGAGTTGTTTTGCAATAAATGCATTTTTCTTACTGTCAGTGGATAATGTGCTGTTCTGTGGTTCAGAGAGGCACCAGTCATGTATATGGATGACATAAAACACTAACATAGGCCTTATACTTATCCGAGTAAACAGTTTATCAATACATTTATTTGTTAATTCCTTCATATCATATTACACTTATCATCATTATTATGTGAGATTCTCCTTGCAAATTTTAGCGAAGATAAATCAGACATAAACATGCCAGTTTCTTATTAATTATTTTCAGATTTTTTGGGGGCTGTCATGACAAATTATTGTGTGTTTTATTAACCATAACACAAGTGGTTATATTGTGGTGGATATTCTGGACAATAGTGATTACATAATGGATCTTTGTAGATTACAGAATTATAATGAAATCATATTTTTCCTTTGCTATCAAAATAACATTATAATAATAATACTGTGTGGCAGTAATGGACATTAAATTGGTTGATTATAGTTTACACTCCAGTATTTCTGAAGAAGTGGTTTTCAACACTCATTTTGTATTTTTGTATTCCACCACTATCTAAATTGCATGCAAATCCTGTTGTTGGGTGCATATGCTTAGTATATGCAGTGTGGCCCAAAAGTCTGAGACCACACCGAAAATCTGGGATTTTTTTCCTTTTCTTTAAAATTCTAAATTTTGAAATATTTTTAAAAATGAAGAAAGTAAATGTTCAGTATCTTTAATATTAAGTCCCTTTTAAATCCCTATTTAAATGTAAGCAAAATTGCGATATTGACCATGTTAAATGCTTTGTACAAAAGGTCAGATTTTCTTCATGCCTAATCTCTTCTCCTGAAGCATGTGTTCAGATGACTGTCCGATGGATTTGATCAATAAAATGGATCATAAGGTTTTGCACAAACTTGTGGAGTCCATGCCAGCTCGAGTGCACACTGTCATTAAAGCAAAGAAGGAGTGGTCTCAGAGATTTGGACCCCACTGTATGATTCAGTATATCTGTACACAGTACAGATATAGTACATCATATATAGAACACAAAAATAATTTAGTATTAATATAAATAAATAAAATTGAAATAAATAGAGCGAGTGAGAGAGGGAGTGAAGAGAGAGAGGGGGAGTGAGAGAGAGAGAGCGAGAGCTGGGGAGCGTGAGAGAGTGCGAGAGATACTCCCACACCTTTCAATTTGCTATATGCTGCCTGGTGTAGTGGGAGCTTGTCAGTAGGAAACCAGACTTCTTTCCTCATTTGAGAGGCTCACTCATCATCCGCAGCACAGGATGACAGTCTGTACCGCTGTGATTGATTTTTAAACAGGAAAATCTTTCCAGCTACTTCTTTTGATCAAAGGCAAAGGAATCCGTTTTAAGCTTTCACTTGACCATGACGTCTTTGGCTGGAAATATCTGAACTTCTCTGAAAGCTGAACTTAATGGCTCTTTACAGCTGATTTTCACCATCCCTTTCTTCTGCCTTGCTGTTACAATGTTTGCTAGGATCTTCATCCCCAAGAAGCACCGGCAGAGGTTTGACGAAGCCGTCTCACAAAGTCTTCTCAACCGTGTGTGCCGCAGTAAGAGTGTGAGCGAGCCAGGCCACAACCGACTGCGTCGCAGCCGCAGCCAGGAGCACCATGACCGGCCACATGCCTCCAAAAGGGCCAGCTCAGTTCCTAGAGACACTGGAGAGAACCACGAACGTGGCCATAAGAAGAGCACGGCTGGCATCCCAAGTATCCCCCCCACTGGAGCAAATCAGAGGTATATATAAACATAAACACACACCACATACTGTACACTATTTTCCAAGTCTCTTAATTATATTACTGAATTACTGTGTACTGTAATGTTTATCCCTGGATTTTACCTTAAATATACGCATGTACACATAGACTCCGTATGTACATAAAAGATAGTGTTACAACAGATTTCAGTGATGAGAAAATGGTACTGTATATATCACTGTACATAATATATAGAGCAGTTACTGCGTGTGTCACAGAGCTGTACAGGTTGTGCAGTGCTTTTGCCTTGCTCCTCCGAAAAGGAAGAGTGTTGTCTGTGAATATAAAAGTATGGTAAAAAAAAAAATAATAATAATCTGCATGAGGATGGCTTTTCAATAAAAAAAAAAACATCAGTGTTGACACTTCACAGTCTGTGGAATGTTGGATGTGCGTCATGTGTAGGAGTGTGTGTGTGGGTGGGTGGGAACAGCATCACTGGCATATGCTTATTTCAGGACTTCACATCCACTGCTTTATGAAGTAGAATGAAGATTAAAGTGTAACATATTCAATTAATATTGGTAGGAATGTCTGTTTACACACACACACATACACACACACACACACACACACACATGCACCACATGTTCCATGTTCCACATTGTTTACACCTCTGTTGTACCATTCTGTTGCACTATAATTATACATATTCTCAAAAAATAGCAAGTGCCTCTTCATAGAATCCAAGAGGAGATCAAGCTTATAGTATAGCAAGTATCTCATGACATGATGGCTATGAATCGCCCCTATAATGCCTCTGTGGTACTGCAAACTCTTTATACTGTGACATTTGTGATGAGATATTACATAAATAACCGACCATCAAATTTTCATTTGACTTTCATTCATTTTAGCATCATTATTGCTGCCTCTACTATCTTTTTTCTTCTTCTTCTTTTTTTAAAATCAGACACCTTAAGCCTTTTTTAACAGTTCATTATATGTTTACTGAAATCAGCTTGATAGTTTATTATTCAAGACTGTAAAATGATCTTTCCAGCCATTAAATGGTGTTATTTTTGACACAAGCACATTGTGTCCACAAAGTTATACATTTTAGTAGTCGAATCTATAGATCAGATTTTCTATATTATCAATATTGCATTTTAATGCCTAATCTGCTGCTCTGTTATTTTCTTGTTTGCTGCTTGTAATTTATGTAATAATGTCCTTTTAACCAAGCATCACTGATTGCCATCATCTGCTTGTTTTAATGAACACCCCTTCATTTAGCTGGATTAGTTTGCCTTGTATAAATGGTATGGCATTTTACTGCCTATTCACCTCCATCTTTGCCAAACATCTTCAGTATCTTTTCGAGGAGTTGCCACAGCAACCAACAGCATGCCCTTCGATGTTCACATGTCAAATATTCTCAGTGAGAAGCAGGAAAATCAGGGCGCTCTTCTGTGTTGAAACATCAGATGCTCTTGGTCCATGTTCTCTATGCAGTCTTAGTGCAGTGTTGTCTACTCTGCTATTCATTATACTGTTTACTGTGTAAGCAGAGGCCAAAAATAGAATCTGGATTAGATCTGTTTGGTGTTGTAGGTGTGAGAATTTAATATGCATTGCACATCTTATTAGAGATTTCAGTGTAAACAGATCAGCATATATTTGCAAATCTTTAGCCATATTAAAATTACATTTTGAATGATAGTGTTTCTATTATAGTGTTTATATATGAAAGGTGTGTATTAGTCACGGATTATGTACATCATATATACTGTAATAAGCACCTGACCTTTTTAGTCTTTTTTGTTTAGATTAGGCTCATATTTGTATACATGCTTGCCTAAATTCACAAAAATTCTAATCGAATCCAAGAATTATGTCCACCCACATTATATTTATATATCGAATGCAGTATCTGAGAATTGACAGGGACATCATCATCATCTTTTATTACTGATTGTTTTTCTCCTATAGGACCATTCGTGTTTACAGAGGAAAGAAGAGCTTTGGGTTCACGCTTAGAGGCCATGCACCTGTGTGGATCGACTCTGTCATTCCAGGTACACTATGTACTACATTGTACCTATTTATGAGTTAGACAGATTTTTTTTTTTAATCATTAATCGGAATTGCTCAGTGGTGTACTCAAGAAGTAGAGTCAGTTAATGTTTCATGATGTTGTTGTGATTGTGTTTAGAGTTGAGTAGGTCTGCATTGTGTATGAAAGTCTGGATTAATGTGTGAGGGGCTGGAGAGTGGGAGGTGAATGTGTGAGTGTCTGCATGACGATATTCGCCCACTACAGGCCTGGTTAGAACCTAGTTAGCACTGACTCAGCCGAGCCACGTGGGGCTGCTTATGGAAATATTGTAGGCGTCCAGTATCGTGATGAACAAACTGATTGCAAACTCACCTAGACTCAAAACTGAGTGTATGTTTTGTGTCTTAATCTATCAATAGACATATTACTAAGTACAACATATACAGTACCCTCTAAAAGTACTAGTATGACAAGGTCAATTCTTTTGTTTTTGCTATACAGTGAATACATAATATCTGGTTTGAGATGAAAAGATGAATATAAGACGATAGATCAGAATTTCAACTTTCATTTATTGATATTTACATCTAGATTTATTAAACAGCTTAAAACATGGCACCTTTTGCTTGAACCCACCCATTTTTCGAGTGACCAAAAAATAGAAACATGGTGACTGACAGGTGTTTGTTTTGTTGCCCAGGTGTGCCCTGTTAAACTGATTGTTTAAACAATTAATAGTTTTGAGAATCTACTCTTGGTTTGAGCCCTGGGTTTCACCTGTGAAGAATGCATTTGTTGTTAAAAATATATATAAACCAACATGAAGACCAGAGAGCTGTCTATGGGAGAAAAGCAAGCCATTTTAAAGCTGAGAAAAGAGGGAAAATTCGAACAGAACCATTGTACAAGCATTGGGCATAGCCAATGCAACAATTTGGAATGTCTAGAAAAAGAAAGGAGCCCCTGGTGTACTAAAAAACAGACATTGAACAGGTTAGCCAAGGAAAACAACAGAAGTTGATGACAGAAACATTGTGATTTCTGTGATGAAAAACCCAAAAACAACACTCACTGGCATCACCAACAACCTCCACAAGGTAGGGGTGAAGGTACCACAATCCACCATTCCAATAGGACTTTGAGAGCAAAAATATAGAGGCTATACCACAAGATGCAATCACTCATCAGCAGTAAGAATCAGAAGGTCAGGATGGAATTTGAAAGAAATACAGAGATGAGACACAAAAGTTCTGGAACCAAGATTAACCTCTACCAAAATGATGAAAAGGCCAAAGTGTGGAGAAAGAAATGATCCAAAACGTCATGATCCAAAACATACAAGCTCATCAAGCACAGTGGAGGTAGTGTCATGGCTTGGGCTTGCATGGCTGCTTCTGGAACAGACTCACTAATCTTTATTGATGATGCAACTCTTGATGGTAGCAGCAGAATCCCAATCTAATTGGAAAGAACTTCATCATGCAGCCAGACAATGACTCAAAACACACTGCCAACACAGCAAAAAGTGGAAGGTTTTAGACTAACCAAGTCCATCACCAGACCATATCAGGAAATGAAAGCTGAAATTCTGATCTATCATCTCATATTCGTATTTTGACCTCAAACCCAAAGATCTTCAGTGTATAGCAAAAGCAAAAGAATTGGCCTTGTCGTTCCAGTGCTTTCAGAGTGGACTGTAGCTGATGAGTTGAAACAGGTGTGTTAAATAATCGATGACACTGAAGAATTCTGATTGTACTAAAGAACGCTTCAGTAACAGCAAAAAAAAATCAGCAGAAAACAAAACAAAACAGCAGAAAAGAACAAAAGCTCTGTGTCACCCAAGACAAAAATACTTGGGGGGTAATTGCAGTAAATATGCTTCTACAATTATTCAACAAGAATATCATGAATTTCTGCATTATTAATCTCTTGTCTCTTCACCTACTCTAGATAGCCCAGCTGAGGAGTGTGGCCTTAAACCAGGAGATCGCATTCTGTTTCTCAATGGGCTAGATATGAGGTAAACTGCAGATGAGTTTTCATGTTGATATAAGACGTCAAGTGGGATAATTTTTTCTCACAAAAAACCCCCACAAAACTACACGTACTGTATATTGTGTATGTAAATGGTAAGTGATTACAATCTTGTCCTGTGAGCAAATTTAGAATGATAAAAGGATACTGTTGCATGGATGTAGACTTGCTGGGCCATTAGTCTAAGTCTGGTATAAGCAGAGCTTGGAACAATATACATGGATCTCTGAGCTAAAAAAATAATTAGGTTTAATACTTTATTAACATTATAGTTCTTCATTCATTGCTCAAAATACTTGATGGAGAAATATGTTTGTACTGTATGGTTAAAGATAAACATTTATTCATTCAAAGGATAATGAGCTACTCCTTTTTGTGATGCAGGAATGTGGACATGCTGCTATTTAAGATAATCCTGTTGAAATGATGATGATGATGATGATGATAATGATCATGATGATGATAATAATAATAATTAAGTCTTAACCTTGAAAACTCCACTTGTGTTCCATGTTGTTACTGCATAATAAGTTTTACACTTTGGAGTTTAACTCCCCAAATCCTTTCAAATAATTATACAACTCCAATTCTGAAAAAGTTGGGACAGTATGGAAAATGTTAATAAAAAACAAAGAGGAGTGATTTGTAAATGTACTTTGACTTGTATTTAAACAAAACAAATGTATAAAGACAAGGTATTTGATGGTTTACCTAATCAATGGCATAGTTTTTTTTAAGATAAATGTTTATTTTGAAATTGATGCGTGCAACAGGTTCCAAAAAAGTTGGGACAGGGGCCATTTAGGACTAATAGCGATGTGACAAGTTGAAATAAGAAGGTGATGTGAAACAGGTGAGGCAATCGTCTAATCATAGTATAAAAGGCCTAGTCCTTCAAGAACAAGGATGGGTCGGGGCTCACCAATCTGCCAACAGATACGTCAGCGAATAATCCAATACTTTGAGAACAACATTCCCCAAAGACAAATCGGTAGGATTTTGGGCATTTCACCTTCTACAGTGCACAATATAATTAAAAGATTCAAGGAATCAAGTCAAATCTCGGTTGGAAAAGGGCAAGACCAAAAACCACTTCTGAATGTGCGTGATCTCCGATCCCTCAGACGTCACTGTCTTAAAAACCGCCATGAGTCTGTAATGGATATCCTGACATAGGATCGGGAATACTTTGGTAAACCTTTTGTCATCAACACCATTCGCCACTGCATCCACAGATGCAAGTGAAGGCTTTACTATGCAAAGACTTCTCTGGGCTCAGTCTCATCTGAGATGGATGGTAGCACAGTGGAATCGTGTTTTGTGGTCCAATGAGTCAACATTTCAAATAGTTTTTGGACAATAAAGCCGTCGTGTTCTCTGGGCCAAAGAGGAAAATGACCATCCAAGCTGTTATCAGCATCAGGTCCAAAAGCCAGTGTCAGTCATTATATGGAGGTATGTCAGTGCCCATGGCATGGGTAACTTGCACATCTATGAGGGCACCATTAATGCAGAAAGATATGTACACATTTTGGAGCAACATATGCTGCCATCCAGAGCAGGACAACGCCAAACCACATTCTGCCCGGATTACAAGCGCATAGTTGCGTAAGCAGAGAGTGCGGGTGCTAGCATGGCCTGCCTGCAGTCCTGACCTGTCTCCAACTGAGAATGTGCGATGCGTTATGAAGCGCAAAATAAGGCAATGAAGGACCCATACAGTTGTGCCGCTGAAGAAATGCATAATGGATGAATGGGGGAAAATTCCACTTGCTAAACTTAACCAACTGGTGTCTTCAGCGCCCAAGCTCTTAATAAGTGTTATTAAAAGAAAAGGTGATGTTGTACAGTGGTAAACAGTTGACTCTCCCAACTTTTTTGTAGTGTGTTGCAGTCATCAGATTTGAAATGAGTGTATATTTTCAAAAATAAATCAAATTCACAAAGTAGAACATCAAATACTGTGTTAACAATGTGTTTTCAATATAGTACAGGGTGAACTGAATCTTCAAATGACTCTTCAAATGATTTTGTTTGTGTTTTTGCATTTTCCATACTCTCCCAACTTTTTTGGAATTGGGGTTGTAGTTCTATAATGCAAACAAAGCCAAGAGTTCCTAAGCACAGTTTTGGTGTTTGTTTAGGAATTGCTCCCACGAGAAGGTGGTATCAATGCTGCAGGGCAGCGGCGCCAATCCCACTCTGGTGGTGGAGGAGGGACCGGTGCTTTACTCTCCATCAGACTCTGAAGCCGAGGAGTCTCCCTCACGTCCTTGCTCTCACTCACCTGCCCTCAGCTCTCTGCAGTGGGTAGCAGAGATCCTTCCTCCTAGCATTCGCGTGCATGGCCGTACCTTCAGTCAGCAGCTCGAGCACCTCCTCACCACGCAAGAGAGATACACCATCTGCAAGGCTCTCGAGACCTTCTTTCAACACAGGTTACTGTCTCCTGTCTCCTGCTACCTGCTGTCATACATTAAATGCAATAGAGCACAGATTTAGACAGTTCTCCTGTTATTAATAAACTTCTGTTTTTATTCATATGATCAGAGCGGTACATATGAAGCTTCTCACACTGTTCGTTTAGAACCAGTTTTAAGTGGGTTGGTATATTCTGTGTTATGGAGAATGTCAGTAGGTCTGGTCTTTACATCTTTCCTTTGAGATAATTTGTACGCTCAGATATGACAAAATTGGGGTCTCTCGCTTTGCATCCTGGCTTCAGACAAATGTATTCATGAACGATTTTGTACATCCCCAACAAATTTTGACAGCAACTTTTAAAGTCTGACAACTAATTAACACTCACTGAGAGCAACATGCTTTTCAGAACAAATGTCAAAGCACAGCGTTCCCATGGAACATTTCTTCAGCCTCACAGTGGTGAAATCAGTGTGCAAAGCATTTAAAAATAGCTCCAGCTCTTGGCACAAATAGACACATACAGAACATTCTGCGTGGGTTCTCTTAGATTTTCTATAGGACTTACTGTTACACTGGGACAGCATA
The DNA here is from genome assembly GCF_023375685.1 of Ictalurus furcatus. Lineage (NCBI taxonomy): Eukaryota > Metazoa > Chordata > Actinopteri > Siluriformes > Ictaluridae > Ictalurus > Ictalurus furcatus. Next base: position 12,025,015 of record NC_071267.1, read on the forward strand.
CAGGGAGTGTTGCTTTACTGTCACTGAATTGCTCCCCATGTCTGTCTGGAATCCAGGAATGTGGACACACTCATTGTGGATGTTTTTCCTGTGCTGGACACTCCTGCCAAGCAGATGATCTGGCAGTTCATCTATCAACTTTTGACCTGCGAAGAGCAGGAGCGCTGTAAAAGCAAGATCTCCCGCTTCCTGGGCTTCAAAGGAGCAGGTGTGCAATAAAGACCCTTCTGTAGTATGTGTAGGCTTGGCTGAGAACTAGGCGTGAATATTATTGGTTGTATAAATGCTAGGCAATGTATTTTAGGCATTCTTTTTGTTGTTTATTTAATCACCATGTGTGTGTGTGTCTGTGTGTTGGCAGAGCCTGAACTGGGCACAGAAAATCACAGACGGAGCAGTTCCATGAGGGTGACTGGAACATCCCACCGAAACCGTATCAGAGAAAGAAGCTCAGATGATTGCATCATTGGCACTCATCTAGGAATGGGTATGTTTTACATACTGTACATCAGGATGGAGACTTCTGTAAATGCAGAACATATTACACTGGCTCATATTAGCTTTGACTCCTCCACCTCCATTTTTACCTCATGCTGTAGAATCATTCCTTCGCTCTTATGGAGCCTTAAACAACTAGCCATGTCGGGTCTAATGTTTATGGTTCAATAAGATTGCTGCTGTGTGTTGAGTTTTGTAAGCAGCTTTTTTGCTCAGTCCAATGACCTCACCGCTAAGGTGAATTACAAACAACTGCTGTTTGTGCCTATGTTTTCATTGGGGGGGGGCTGTCAGCTTGCTTTGGGGTACTGTGTGCTGGACAGTGATCTTTCTCCTCAGGGACTTTCACTGAGCCTGCAACCCCAGGGGAAAGACAATGTGGCGATGGGACCTCCTTTCCAGAGTCCCCAGATTTGAACCACGTGGGTACCATTCAGCACTTGTCAAGTACCTCTTGCATTTTCAATTGCTTTTACTCAGGCATGCCATTGTCATCTAACCACATAAAAACCTGTAGATATCAGGAGTGTACACAGAGCTGGAGAGTGCTTACACGGTGAAGAACAGCAAGCCTCTGCAGAGTAACTCATCACCTGGGAATGAGGGCATGAGCCATGCTGACAGCCATGCACTCACTCCCTCCTTCACACATGCTAAAAAAGGTACACTCATAATATCATCCAGTGTCTCTGAAATGAAATGGTTAACTGGTGCTTGATGAGGTGACGTATGATACAAACATGACTGTAATAAAACATTTCACTGGAAGAAAGGTAAATATTATCATGGCTGTATATAAATGAATGCATAGATTGACACCTAGATACATATTAACTTAATTGGTTATCCATCATCCTCCTTTAAAAATATATTGTTCCTTACAGGGAACCGTAAGTCAGGCCTGTCTCTGACATGGAAGGAGCCCTGTACCAGCCCTCAGTATGACCACTACCAGCAGACTGTCCCTTCTCCTGGAAGCATGGACTCTAACCCTTATGTCAGCCTGGACAGCTCTCCTAACTCCCCTCAGCACTCAGATGAGGCCCCGAGCCCTCAGCCTCGTCGAAAAAAACTCTTCACTTTCTCCAGACCCCCACGCAGCAGAGACACAGACAAATTCCTGGATGCCCTGAGTGAACAGCTCGGCCACCGAGTCACCATTGTGGATAACTTTCTGGGAGGCGAGAATGACTATGAAGAGGTGTGTGTGTGTGTGTGTGTTGTGATTGACTAATGTAAATAGTTTATATATACAGAGATATGAGCAGTGTGTCTGTCTTTGACAGATGAGTTTCCAGGAAGACCAGGACAACATATTGTCTCGTCAAGCGAGCAGCGCAAGCAGTGAGGACCACAGCAGTGAGGACACGAGCTCGTTAACGTACTCGTCTGAATCAGAACAAATCCCACCCCCTCCCCGGAGCCCACCACCCCCTCCCCCACCCATTCAGTTCACTGACATGCCCTCCCCCATCTGCCTCACCCCACAACACATGCCTCAACCTCCTCCTGCCTTCCAGAACCACCCCATCATACCCCCTCCACCACCCCCTCCTCGGTTCATCCTCTCCAACCGTCCGTCTCTTCACCAAGTGCTGCCTACAAGCCAGGCGACAAGGTTCCATCACACGCAGCCCCGAAAGCACTTTTCTCAGCCCTCTGTTCATACCAGTCAAATTCGCCAACCCAAAGCCCACCCCATCCTGCATACAGCCCCTCACACATCCCCACAACCTCATCATACATCCCAAAAGCCTCCTCACACATCCTCACAGCCTCGTCACACTTCCCCACAGCCTCCTCACACATCGTCTCAGCCTGCTCACACATCAGCACATCCCCCATTGAGGCACCGCACCCAGTCCATCTACCAGAGCCAGCAGAGCACAACCATGCAGCCCAAAACAAAGAGAGATTCGCCACAGTCTACCCATAAGACCTATGAGAGTACCATTTCAAAGATAACACCACCACCCCCACCTCCACTTCCCCCACCCTGCGAGCCCCCACCTCTGCCAAAACCAAGCCCTCAGGCTGCAGATACCAACCACATGAGTGTGAAGAGGCTCCGCTGGGAGCAGGTGGAGAATTCCGAGGGCACTATCTGGGGACAGGTTAGTTAGTTACACAATAAGTACAATGCAATCTAAGTATGATCGTCTGATAATGCCTCTTTCTGCTTGTTTGGCAGCTTGGAGAAGACCCTGACTATGGTAAATTGAGTGACATGGTGAAATACCTCAATCTGGAGCTGCACTTTGGCACACAAACAGGTTCCAGTAAGTTTGGAGTGCCACATGTATTCATGTCAAATTACCACCATCAAGAAACATTTACCAAAGCATCGTTGTTGATTGTATATTGTGACACGTTATAACAACTGCATTGATGCTCGATAGACGTATCTCATGTTTGTTGTCTATGTTTGTGCTTTTTCAGCTCATCACGTTTACCATTTCTCATGGATCACTTACAGTCTGTCCATTCACAGTGTCCTCCCCTCCCTCACTGGCATCTCAGCATCTCTCTTTATTCTCATGATGTTCCATTTATTGTTTCCACTGCTGGCTCCTGGAGAACCGATCCTTACAATGTAATTAAATATGTCAGTTTCTCTTCCAGAGCCCACCATTCTACCCGAGAGCTTTAAAAAGAAAGACGTGGTCGAGATTCTGTCTCATAAAAAGGCCTACAATGCTTGTGAGTATAACTGGGATCGCTTCACAAAGGAATTATCCAGGTTGCACTAAAGACTGAGATAGATGAATTTGAGAAACTTTTTTTTTAAAACTTGAGGGTGTATTGATACAAATGTGCTGTGTAAAGATTGCTTACATATGCCTAGTCTCAATGTGCAGTCATGGGAAGCCTTACCTTTTCTTCTATTTTATTAGGTTTAAAATATCAACTGTAAAACATGGAACTGCCACTTTATTAGGAACACCTGTAAATCTGCTCATTCATGCTGTTCTCCAATCAGCTAATCATATGACAGCAGTGCAGTGAATAAAATCATGCAGACACAAATCAAGACGTTCAGGTAATGGTCACATTAAACATCAGAATGGGGAAAAATGTGATGCCAGTGACTTTGACCATGGCATGGCTGTTGGTACTAGACAAGCTAGTGTAAATATTTCAGAAACTGATGGTCTCCTGGGATTTTCACACACAACAGTTTCTATTCAGAATGGTGCAAAAAACAAAAGACATCCCATGAGCATCAGTTCTGTAGGTGGAAAGTCTTCGCTTGGTCTGATAAATCCCTGATTCATTTCTGCTGCTACATGTTAATTGTAGGGTCAGAATATGACCATGGACCTAAGCTGCCTTCTGTCAACAGTTCTGGGTGGTGGTGTAATGGTGTGGAGAATGACTTCTTGGCATAAATCGGGCCCGTTAATACCAATAGAGCATTGTTTGAATGCTACAGCCTATATGAGTATTGATACTGACCCCGTGCATCCCTTTATAGCCACAATGATATCCAGCATGATAATGCACCATGTCATAAAGAAAAAGTCGTCTCTGACTGGTCCCATGAACATGACAATGAGTTCAGTGAAGTTCAGTGGCCTCCCCCAGTAACCAGATCTGAATCCAATAGCACACCATCAGGATGCAGTAAACAGGATATTCACAAAACTGCAGCAATTATGTTATGGACCAGAATCTCAAAGGAATATTTACCTTGTGTAATCCATGCCATGGAGATTTGAGGCTGTTCTCCGAGCAAACGAAGGGAGTTCCTACCAAGTATTACTATGGTGTTCCTAATAAAGTGGCTGGTGAGTGTACTGTCAGAGGTGAAGTGTGCTCACGTTTCCCTTGGTTGCTCTCCCCAGCTATCCTCATAGCCCATCTGAAGCTGTCTCCAGCAGAGTTAAGACAGGTCCTCATGACTATGAGCACTGAGCGTCTGGAGCCTTCTCACATTAAGCAGCTGTTGCTGTATGCCCCCGATGATGATGAGGTTAAACAGTTCCAGCAGTATGACCAGGATCCTGCCAAGCTTAGTGAACCTGACAAATTTGTCCTTCAGGTGCACATTTTTTTTACTGCACAGATAAGACTTTTTTTTTTTCTGGAAAACAATTCCAGGAAGTTCCATTAAAATATAGAAGGCATTTGATTTGATTAGGTATGCTTATGACTTTGTGTGGGTCTTTCAGATGTTACTAGTGCCTGAATATAAAACCAGATTGCGGAGTCTCCTGTTTAAAACCACCCTGCAGGAGAAAACTGAAGAAATGCGAATTGGTTATGAGTGCATCTACAAAGCCTCCCTAGAGCTAAAAAACAGCAAGAAGCTGGCAAAGATCCTGGAGGTAAAGTAGTTTTATAGTCAAAACAGTAAGGAGTTGATGAAAAATCTATTCTAATTTTTATTATTGTTCTGTATAGTGAACATTTCTTTAGATATAATTATTATAATGTTTTGTTTTAGTTTGTCTTAGCAATGGGAAACTATCTTAATAATGGCCAACCCAGGACAAGTAAACCAACAGGCTTTAAAATCAACTTCCTTACTGAGGTACAGTAGATATTAAACAAGACATGGTTTCAAATATGTTTTATCATGTTTTTTAAATCATTTTGTAATTTAAAAATAGTACCATGTAGGTTTGTTAACTGGCTTATTTAATAATAATGTTATAAGAATCCTGAGCCACTGTCTTTCCACAGCTCAGCACAACAAAAACAGTTGACGGGAAGTCAACCTTCCTCCATATTCTGGCCAAATCACTATGCCAACACTTTCCCGAACTTCTTAACTTTGCAGGAGAGCTTATAACAGTGCCACTGGCTGCCAAAGGTAAAATCAGCCAAGCGCCAATAAGTATATGATATGCATTTATATCATATCATCTTCTATACCTGTTTTAAAAAATCGTAACAGATTACATGATTAAGTCATGTTTGGCTGAATACTTTTTTTCTCTGCAACCAGTGAATCAGAGAACCATTACAGCAGACCTCAGTGATCTCCACTCCACCATCCAGGAAATCAGGACTGCCTGTCTAAAGATCCCAGCCACAGCAGAAGATCGATTTGCAGCGGTCATGAGTGTATCCTCTGCTAATTCACAGCCCTTCTAAACAAAAGGCTAGACTAGAACAGAAGGTGGACTTCAGGCACTTGTATGTCATTGAGAGTGGGGTTCGAAATCCCTAGTACTGGTACTTGGCTGGACCTAGAATTTGTAATGGTATACCAGTGTTTTTTAACAATGCTGCAGCAGCACATTACATTCTTGATCCTGTCTTTCACAGAAATACTCAATTTTATGGCCTTGATCTATGTGTTCATATCACAGTGCTGTAGAAATCTCAGATCTAACTGGTCAGGAGGTGCCGAAGAATTTTCTTAACCACACAGCTTTGAAATGGATTAAGAGTATATATTGGTATTTAACAAAGAAACGTGTCTAATTGTTGATTTGGTGAAGTTTTCTGTAAGGAGATATTTATTTAACATTTTATGGAAGGAGTCTCAGGTGTCAGCATTTTGTAACAGTCTACAAGTTTTGTTTTGTTTTGTTTTTTACTATGGGAGAGTCTTCAGGACAGAGGAGTTCATGTTTTCTGTTTTCTCTGTAACATGACAAGCTGCAAGAGTGAGAAAAAAAATACAGCCCGGTGAAGGAACTACTGTTATATCATGTGGTGACAGGAACTAACTTGTCTTGTGGATGTACCACAACAATAAATGTAAATATAACTGGAAAAAATGCATGACATGCAATTCATTAATAAATTGTAATTGTTGACAAATTGCTGTGGTATACAAGGAATAAAACATGTTCTATAACAGAATGCAGTATTATTATAGGAAAATATTTCAGTTTGGAGTTGTAACAGCCCTCTGCTTCATGTTAGGCTGCATCACACCAGCCCATCATTGATTATTTTCCTATAACAACAGTGTGGCCTGTCATGTTTTATTGCTTACTTATTGAACACCATGCATTTTACAGAACGCACAAGATGATGATTAGGCTGAATGAACAGAAAATTATATTTCACGTAACATAAGCATTAAGTGCAAATTTGCTTGCAGAGACACTGATGTAGAAGAATAAGTGTGTATTGATCACTTAACTTTGGCATCAGAGCTTCCTGGAAAACTCGCATCCAGCTGTGCAGTCTCTGGACTCTTACCAACAGAAAGCAATGGACGAGTTTGCTAAGGTAGCCTCTTACTTTGGAGAAGACAGCAAGGCCACAACCACAGAAGCATTCTTTGGCATCTTTGCAGAATTCATCTCTAAGTTTGGGGTGAGCCATTCATGAAAATGAAGAAACAGTGACAAAATAATATGCAGTAATGAGATAAGTAATAAAAGTGATGCCATTTCAGTCTGATTGAACCAAAGTGATTTTGATGAGTTTTGCTATGTCATTTTCTGTGTTGCAGAGAGCATTAAATGAGACGCGGGCCACAGAAAACCCCAGGAGCCCTCGCATTGCTTCACCTTTAGCCTGGTGAGAATATGCTTTAGAAATGCTACCCTCATAAACTAAGGCCATCCATGTGCCAAGAAGTCGACAAAGCAAAGAGAAGCAAAGAATTTAATCCAAGTTAAAATTTATGATACATGCTAAGAGTGTAACTTCATCATAAAGAATATATATTTTATACAACTTTAAGCTATCAAGGATGTGGATATAGTTTAATTATTTTTTAAAAAAAAATTTCCAGTGGCAAGAGAATGTAACAAGAATGTGAGCACTTTACAGTTCTTTCACCCACAGTTGATGATACGGTAGTCAGCTGTTTATTTGTTATTCCTTTCACTGATGAATACTGACCAAAAGCTTGCAGACAGACTATAATAATGGATGAGTGTTAATCATGTTAGTCAGCAGCATATCAACATTGTAAATAGATGATTAATTTTTGCTCCGCATTAGTGTTGGCACTCTCATTTGCTGAGACGAGACCCTGCCACACTAATAATGGCCACTTATTTTGTCTGATCTGTTGAAACAGTGGCAAAGCTGTGCATGAAAAACTGTACAGTGTAACAGTACTTATTATGAAACTGTCATCTATGAACTCTCTTGCTGTGACAATTAAAATATGAATGAAAATGCATAGGTCTGTTTTTTTAGCCTCACTGAAATGGCCCTGTGTTTACATATTGTTCGTTTTATGTTTACATGGTAAATTATTATGCAGCTTGGCAGATTTTTGCTTGAAATAATGTTTGAAATGTTCTTTCTGCCTGATGTTTTATGTTACCAAAAATCTATTAGTAGCCTCCTTATTAAATCCAAATGCAAGCTGCATGATGGATGTAAATCCAAACACTCATGTTTCTTTTTTTTTGTCTGTCCTTTTTCAAACCAGTGACAGTATTTTGAGAGGTTAATCTACAATTTGCATGTAGCATTGTGTTTATTTTTGTTGGCAAATAATTGTATTATTCTTAATGTAGGCCTAACCATTGGTTTCCTTTTAACCTGTATTTCTCGTTAGGACTTAGGTGTATTGATGTATAGATTTTTTGTGAATAGGATAGTATTTATCCTGTGCAGTTCTGCATTTTCTTTGGGCCACATTGGGATGCATTTTATTCTGCTGTCTAATTTATATATTGGGAATAAACAAACCTTCTGACAAGCACTGATGAATATCTGATTCACTTGTGTACTGACCTGCTCTTCAGCACATTGTACAAAAGCACATATGCTCAGCAGCCACTGTCCACCTCCAAATTCACATTATGCAAATTAGGTTCCCTAAATGGTTTCATGGGCTTAATGTAAGGATAGAGAATGACTTGAAACTATATTTTATATATATATATATATATATATATATATATATATATATATATATATATATATATATATATATATATATATGTATATATATATATATGTATATATATATATATATATATAATTGCACAAAAATATTATACTTGGTCATTTGTGTATTAAAGAAAATGATCCAATTTTACATATAGTGGGGAAAATAAGTATTGGACACTTTGACATGTCTTTTCTTTAGTAATGGAGTCTTGCGTTTTGAGCGTGAGCACTGGAGTGCATTGCCTATTGTTTTCTCTGTGACGATGGTACCTGCTGCCTCCAAGTGTTTCTGGAGCTCTTTCCGAGTGGTCCTTGGCTCTTGGGCTACTCTTCTGACTCCCTGGTCAGAAATCTTGCGAGGAGCTCCTGTGCGTGGCCAATTGATGATAGAGTGATATTTCTTCCACTTGCGGATAATGGTCCCAATGGTGCTTACTGGAGGACTCAGTGGTTTTGAAATATGTCTGTATCTGATTCCATCAATATGTTTTTCAAAAATAAGGTTGCGAAGGTCTTGGGAGAGTTCTTTGCTTTTACCCATCTCGAGATGTTTCTTGTGCGACACCTTGATAACGAAAAGCCTTTTTATAGACCATCAATTTACGAACCCAGCTGATATTAATTTGCACAGACAGGGGGTATAATTACTTATGGATTTCAGCTGGTTCAGCCTTACCTTGCCTTGGAGAACCGCTTTTTGTTAACGTGTTCAATACTTTTTTCCTGTGTCATTCCACTTTATTACACATAACTTTATTTATGGACTTTAATGTTGTGAATTCTTTATATTTCTGGATTTCTTGAGTTAACACTGATGTCTGGTGAAAATTTCATGTGAATAGCCTCATTGGAAATATATTTATTTGTAGAAAATGTTGACACGTCCAATACTTATTTCCCCCACTGTACCTGTGAGTGGCTTTCAGTATCTGGTATGACCCTCTTGTGCAGCAATAACTGCAACTAAATGTTTCCTGTAACTGTTGATCAGTTCTGCACATCGACTTGGAGGAATTTTAGTCCATTCCTCAGTACAGAACAGCTTCAACTCTGGGATGCTGTTGGGTTTCTTCACATGAACCGCTTGCTTCAGGTCCTTCCACAACATTTCTATTGGATGTGTATACATACAGTACATACATACAGTGCTGTGAAAAAGTATATGCCTCATCCTGATTTCTTGTTTCATAATAAATATTTCCAGAAATTAAAACAAAATCTAAGATAAAACAAAGGCAACCTGAGTAAACATAGAACAAAGTCAATGATAATGTTATTTACTTAAAGCAAAAAAAGTTATTCAATACCAACTGGGCCTGTGTGAAAATGTATTTGCCCCCATAGTTGCTAATTCCCCAAATCTATAAAACTTACACATACACACATACATGTGTGTGTGTGTGCCATTAAGACTAATATAGCTTTCTATATATTTTTAATAAACATGAATACACATCACTACATTCATTAATAAATAATCAGTTATTAAAATTTAAATATAATATCCAGTGGGTTCAGAAAGTATTCAGACCCCTTCTGTTTTTGCACACTTTAGTGTGTTATAGTGATTGTGTTAAATGTATGCTTTTTTTTTTTTGGTTAGATATTTATATAATGTGTATAGAAATTTAATTTGACACACAGTGTGAGCATCTCTGGCGCCCTCTGCTGTTCTGCATTTTTACGTTTTGAACCATACAGAAATTCCCTTTTTTTTCCTTGAAACTGTAAATCAAAAACCAACAAATGAGGTGCAATTGAAAGCAATTAATTAAATATTTAACACAGCTTACTATTTTCACGTATTCACTAATTAGTTAAATGTAGCTGGCCTAGCTAGATATACTAATTGCTAACAATCTCATGAGCTAGTTACTGGCTATTTAGTTGTTTACCTTGTCGGTTTATTTTGAGAGAGCTTTAATTGACAGTATTTACATACATACCACCACCTCCCAAAGAGGCGCTATTTAGACTGGTTTGTATAGCAAAAATAAACCAGAACTGGAAAGCGAAAGGGAAAAACGTAGTGCAGTAACTGGTAAACATGACTGAGCTGACTAGCTGAGGCTAGACATGACATGCACTTATCTTGTTAATCCATCTTGTAAGTAAGGCGTATGTAAGGCGAATATTGGATAGCATGTTAAAGTATTTTCAGCAGAAGAAGCTTAAGCTACACGTGTTTTCTTTCAGAATACTATGAAGAGTTTCTATACAAATTGCGGGGAAAAAACTAGAAGGGTTGTTACTGGGTTAACTCCATTATCCATCTGTTAGAGGTATGCGGTCATTAAACATGGTTTAAATATATTTGTATATTGTTATAACTTTATACATTTACTGTTCTTTCCAGTCCACATATGAAGTGGACAGATCCACAGATCCTGACAAAACTGAGTGAAATGGAGGAAGGCTCTAAGTAAGAGACAGACTGCTCCACAGTTATTATCCAGTTGACAGAAGATTAATTCAGTTAAGGCCAGGGACAAATTTACACTGAATCATTTTATGTTATATTCCCCTTTATGTTAAAGCTCATTACTGAAGGATTGCAGGATACTGGTAGTTTCTCACAGCTTGTCAGTTCGATTGTTCTCCTTGTGGAGCAGCCGAATGATGAATGTACCAGTGAACAAAACCCATGTAGCTGCACACACACAGCCAGATGAGCTGCTCGTCCCACACAGCCTCGCAGTGATTTATAAATACTGCACATATCTGCTAAAGGTACATAAACATCTGTTTGCAGCCACAGCCACATACAGAAGTGTAACAGCTTTGCATATTCAGTGCCTTAAAGAGATACTGCACCAAATGCTGTTACATTTTCACATACCTACTTTGGTAAATAAGGGTAGGAAAAAAGAGAAACGTATGAATCACATTTGTACACTGAGCCCCAGAACATTTCATGAATGCATAAAAATGTGTCCTAGCACCTGTTACTTTTCCTTTGCTCATGAGTCTACAGACCCTTTTCTGTGTGTCTTTTTGAGGCTCGGGTTTCTGCTGCTTAGCAACTAGCCTGCAGATTCTGTCATGTAAACCCTGACACTAGCTTCCTGGCTTAGGAGAAATATTTCCCTTTACATACACTGGTTCTATTATGTTATCATCTTTGTCTCATTACATTTTTGCACTTTTTATATTCAGGATACCTGCACATCAAGCACTGGACATTTTTGACATTCCTTCTGAGATTTTAAAAACTAATATAGTGCTGACAGGATTCATGTTTTTCTTATACATACCGTGATTTGACATACAGCCTAACATGACTTACTTCGTCAGTGTTGTTTCTTGTGCGTTTGCTCTTTTGCTCAATTCCATTACATCACTTCAGGAGTTTAAAGGTTTGCAAGTCTTCTGCTACCTGAGAGGCGAACTGTAGTGAAAACACGGACATGCCTTTCCCCCAAATAACCCCACCCAGACCTGAGAAGCTCTGCTTTCCTGCTCCAGACAGGGCTAAAGACAATTGCAAATGAAATGTGTCCTATTACTACAGGTTTAGAAACTCTTTTAAACATTAAAAGAACCCTCAGCCAGTCAGTCTCGGAGTACATATTACTGTGTATACATCATTATTGTAGTGGAGAGGAGGAAAACATTGAGCTGCCTGTGTAATATTTCCAATGTCACTCTGCAGGTTATTTGTGAAGGGCAAAACACAAAGGAACAGGCTCTTGTGCTGGAAGAGGAAACCATTATTCACCTCTGCAAGAGCCAAGTGCTACATTCTCCCACTACCTTCCTTAATAGCTACACAAAACCAGTCAACATATTCATGGACCCAGGTAAATGTTATGTCATTTAAAGTATTCAGGTTTGTCATGTTTGTGTTATTAGAAACTGTGTGTCAACCAATCATCGACTCTACTGGAAGTCAGAGTGGTAAAGAACAAAAGACCCTTAGAATGCAACAAGGGATATTTACAAAGGAAGATGTCACTGACGCATATAATTAAAAAGCCATAAAAGCAGTTGGTATTGTGCTTTATTAATTAATGGTAAAGCAGTAATAGCAAGCATTTTGTCTCCCCCCCCCCCCCCCCACTAAATTTCTCATTTCAGAAGTTTCTTCTTTGTACACCATCAACATATATAGCTTTAGTTCATTTTCCAAATGTTATAATGGGTAAGGCAGCAAGGTAAAGGCAAGGCCTGTGAACAAACATACTATAAAGGTCATCCTTAGTGTATATGATTTTGTCACTTGCCATCATTCAAGATCCTGTGGTTTGTTTTGTTTTTTTAACACAGTAAAATATTCAGTATACCACACAGTGTTTTCGTCCAGCAAGGTCACAGACTGTCAGGGTTGTCTCATTTGTCAGTTTGTTCTCCGTCTGTCATTTAGGAAATAGTTAAATTAACACACTGCCTGTGAAATGTTTCATTCTAGATTTCATACACAGATAACCAAATTCTTACACACAGATGACTTAATGCTTTAAAATTAGTTATGAGGGACTGATCACATTAATGCCCTAGGTTTAGGAAAACATTAACGGCTGAAGAATACTAACCTTGTGACGCGTGTACATTTTTATACTGTAGGTAATAGGCTATATTGATAATAAACTGCAGGAAATTCAGCTAAACACAAGAGGACTAAGACTTTCAAATGAAAAACAGAACAACTGAGACATACATAAGCCTTAGGGAATGTGTTGATAGAAACAGATGTAGGACAGTTTCCATACATAAAATTAAGAGTCGAGTATATTAGCTGACTGGAAACCTGCAGTCACAAGGTACACTCTAAAGCCACAATATATGGTTTCAGCTTAATATCATCCCAAGCTTAATATGCTTTGTTCTCTCTTGCTTTTTTCTTTTTTTTAACTAAGGCCACTTAAGATACACCAACTAGTACCTCAACCTATTTCCCAGTATTCTTACAATAAAATGAAATTTAGTGTGATAGCTTTAAACCTGTTTGGTGCCATGCAATATGTCCATGCCGCTATTCCTGTGGGTGCTACTGAAGGTCCAAATCTTTGGTGAAATGCAACCAAGCTGACGAAGACTTGGTGAAAGGGAAGGAGCAGCAGCATTTAAGAGAGTCCTTGGGATGTGAGGAACAGGTAACAGGTTTATGGCAGCCAAATCCTCACCTTCACAGGACGGTGCTCTCTGAGTCCAAGTCTGAATCCTTTAGCTGAGCAACAGGCTGCTGTTCTGGGCCAATGTCAGGAACAAGGACTCGGTTTAGCCCTTTGAATGACATCCCTGGTTCTGAACAAATACAGTAAAGTTAGTGTCCACCCAGGCTTTAGGATATTCTACAGTATAAAAAAGTTTTCTAGACTTTTTATAGCAAAGCAGGCTTGTTTATGCTTGGTTGTGCTGTCTGTCCAAACATTACTGATATACGACGGTACTGCTAGCTCAGGTTTATTCTCGTAAAATTTGTAACGGTCCAAGTTACAAAAAATGACTTGCTTACAAATGTCTGGATAAGCAACCAAATTGACTGAAAGGGGACAACAGTTACCTTTTAATTCTCACCCATAAATGATTCGTTTATGACTATAAATAAGTCAATTCAGAGTGATCTGTTTTACAGTGATACTTCAGACACTTTTGACAAGAGCCATGGTGTGTGACATGTCTGTTTGAATTTGATATAATTAAAATGAAAAATCTATGAAAGTCTGTGAAAAGTCTTATCTTTTCTGAACTAACATATTTAGGTCGGTAGCTAGTCCCTGGTCTGATGAGCTGTACTCAGCTATATAATTGACATACAGTGCCCTCCACTAATATTGGCACCCTTGGTAAATATGAGCAAATAAGTCTGTGGAAAAACTGTCTTTATTATTTAACCTCTTTTGTTTAAAAAAAAAAAAAAAAAAAAAAAAAAAAAAAAAAATCACAAAATAATCTGCTCTCATGGATATCAAACAACTGCAAAGAAAACACAGTTTAATCCAAAAAATATCTTTGTTAAATATAGGTGTGCAACAATTATTGGCATACCTATGAATTCATATGAGAAAAATATATATGAAGTATACTGATATTTAAATTTTTTTATTAGTACACCTGGGTGACTAGGAACAAGAAATTGTTCAACCATAACTTCCTGTTTCACAGGGGTATAAATATGAGGTAACATATAGGCCAAATTTCCTTAGTCATTCATAACAATGGGTAAGACCAAGGTATACAGCTGTGATGTGCGGCAAAAGGTCGTTGAGCTTCACAAAATGGGAAGTGGCTATAAGAAAATGGCACAAGCATTGAAAATGCCCATTTCCACCATCAGGGCAATAATTAAGAAGTTCCAGTCAACTGGAAATGTTATGAATCATCCTGGAATTGGACGCGTGTCTATATCGTCTCAATGCACCGTGAAGAGGATGGTTTGAATGGCCAAAAAAATCTCCAAGGATCAAAGCTGGAGAATTGCAGAAGATAGTTGCGTCTTGGGGTCAGAAAGTCTCCAAAACTACAATCCGAAGTCACCTACATCATCATAAGTTGTTTCGAAAGGTTTGAAGAAAAAAGCCTCTACTCTCATCCAAAAACAACCCCAAGCGTTTATATATATATAAAAACCTGTGTTTTGTTTGCAGTTATTTGATATCCATGAGAGCAAAGTATTTTTGTGAACTGTTTGAACAAAAGATCAAAAGGTTAAACAATAAAGACAATTTTTCACAGCCTTCTTTGCTCATATTTATCAAGGGTGCCAATATTAGTGGAGGGTACTGTAAATGCATGTGGCTTTATGCCACAACCGAGGATCTGCTACAGAAGGCAGGCTGCTTCATGCTTAGAAAACTAGGGTCACTGAACTACAACAAGTTGTCATACATTTAACTGGTCTGCTACAATTTTTTTTTTTTCCAAATATTTGGTTTAAATATTCAAAATAATTTGCTCGATCTGTATTCAGACTGCTGTCCCCAGTTGAAGACCACTGGTTCTACACTATATGGCCAAAAGTATGGGGACACTCCTAATTATTTTGTTCAGGTGTTGCATAAAATCAAGCACATAGCCATGCAATCTTCATAGACCAACATTGGCAGTACATGTGGCACTGTAATAGGATGCCACCCTTGCCACAAGTTAGTTCATACAATTTCTGCCCTGCTACATCTGCCACAGTCAACTGCAAGTGCTATTATTGCGAAAAGTAAGCGTCTAGGAGCAACAACAGCTCGGCCATTTCATGGTTTGGGCCCCTTAGTTCCAGTGAAAGTTAATGTTAATGCTACAGCATACAAATACATTTTAGAAAATTGTATGCTTCCAACCTTGTGGAAACAGTTTGGGGAAGGCCCTGTCCTGTTCCAGCCTAACTGTGCGACTGTGTCCAACGCAACATCCATAAAGAAATGGTTTAAGAATTTGGTGTGGAGGAATTCAAGTGGCCAACACAGAGCCCTGACCTCAACCCCACTGAACACCTTTAGGATGAATCGGAATATTGATTGTAAGCAAGGCCTGCTCATCCAACATCAGTGGCTGACCTCACGTATGATCTTCTGACTGAATGGGCACAAATGAAAAACTGACATACTCCAAAATCTTGTAGAAATAAGGCCTTGGAGAGAAGGCCTGGGTCAGTGTTTCAATTCATCCCAAAGGTGTTCAATGGGGTTCAGGTCAGTGCTCTGTGCAGGCCATTTGAGTTCTTCCACATCAGCCTTGGCAAACCATGTCTTTATGGACCTCGCTTTGTACAAAGGGGATGATCATGCTGGAACAGGTTTGGGACCCTTAGTTCCAGTGAAAGGAAACCTTAAAGCTACAGCATTAAGAATGTACATATTTGTCAGAAATGGTAAATGTCACATACAGAATAAACATGCCTGCATGTTAGTACAACATTTAGCATTCATGTCTAAAACAACAGGAATTGACAATGTTGCAATAGATGTTGACTAACCCATCATTTTGTAGGCAGCACTCCAGATGTCATTCGTGTCACTGGTGTCGCTGGCCACACACTGAGGCTGTGGTGGAGGCGGAACAGTGGGTCTGTTGCGTGGTTTAGGCACTGGCCGAGACCGAGGAAGGGAGCCAGACGGAAATGGGGAAACATTTGTGCTTGCATTTTCAGGAGGGACCATGGAAAGTGGAGGAGTTTTAGGGGGACTGGGAGTACTGGGTGGAGACGGCTCCTCTCCTGGATCTCCGACTGCTGTGGGCTGAGGTGGAGGAACACTGACCTGGCTGGGGGGCTCTGGGGGTGGATGGTTGGGGGCCTGGAGGGGAGGCTGGTTGCCTGAATAGCGCCGAGGTAACGTGCTAGACTGAATTACTAACTGAGTGGGGCTAAGACTGCTTGGAGAGTTAGTGGAGAGAGGTCTTGGAGATGGAGAGAGGAATTGAGGAGTCCCACATGAAGACTGTGGAGCTGACTGGCTGCCCGGCTGACCTGAAGGTGGATTGGTTGGTTTAGGAGGAGCAGGAGCCGGCTTTTTTATAACTATGGCAAGCAGATTAAAAATTTCAGATCAGAATTAGTCAAATGATTTTTTAGTGTGCATTAAATGATTAAGTGGTGCGTCTACCTCTGCGTGCCAACAGAGGGCTGTGTCCTGATGATCCCGTTGCTGGAGATGCCACACTCAGATGTGAACCTCCACAACCATTTCTCTGAGGTGTGGATGCTGCGTCACTCGACTTTGAACTGCCAAAATACATAAGTAAATGTATGCTTTCATGAAATGAGAACAAAACAGCCTTTCATGCTGTGAACTCTGTAGGAATGATTCATACATTGACTAACGACTAACAGATTTTGTCACAATACTGTCAAAACATTTTGCATGTGACTACTATATCGTGCAAAAGACAAATATTGTGATTCTGGAAAATATCCAGACTAGTCTTACATGGAATACCTACACAAGTCATGTGTTCTTCAAAGACAACAGGAAAAGAAAATCATAAAACATTTTCCTTCCATGATGTGATGGATTTCAAAACAGGCTTTGTGCACAGTGAAAAGTGGGGGTAGGGAGAGGGGAGGTGAAATGTGACATTATTAGTTAATATTATTTTTTCCAGTACCTGTTTGGAAGTACAAAATTATATTTATGGTTGGATATTACAGAAAAACAGTGGGTTTTTTTTTGTCTAAGTAACTAAAATGGTTTAACTGTAACCAGTAAGACCAGGGACACAAATTACTAAGGTACAAAGGGTGTCTTAAGCCAACATGAGTGTCCAGTGCATAACTTATTGTTCACTCATAACAGACACTAGATGGCATATACAAATACTGAAAACAGTTCTGTCTACTCATTATGAATGAACACAGATCAAATAAAAAAAGCAAGCGGGGCCATTTTCACACAACAGTAAGCAAGGTGACTCGCAGGTTCGACAGAGCAATGCTATACCTCTTACCTGAGCTCCTCCGTTTGTTGTGCTAGAAGCTGCTGTGCTGCTGCTAGGGCTGCCATCCCCAGTGCCAAGCTAGGCTGGCAGGCCTCCATACCCAGGCCCTCTGGTGCAGGCTGCTGTAGCAGGAGCTCAGCTACAGGCTGGCCTCCTGCAATACTGACAGCCTCCACCGGGGGCAGAGGGGGCTGGAAGGCAGGGGAAGCGTGCTGCTTTCTAGTTAGTGTACTGCCTCTACGGGGATTGTGCTCCATTAATTTGTTAGCAGAGCTGAAGGGAAGAGAGACAGTGAAGACTCCACAAGTGCAGAGATGAGCCCAAGTGAGCAACACCACACACAGAATAGAACAGGAAAAAAGGTATTTGCATCCGCAGATGTGCCCACACTACCCACAGTGAAGCAGAAAGCTACAGAATCAGTTGCTCAGAAAATGTATTTCTGAATCAGCAGTGCATGGAGTTTTACTAGTGGACAATGTTACACTTCAGGTGAATCTTTATAAAGGATTAGAAGATTATTTGGAGTGATGACAGCCTGGTCACTGATATTTTGTGTGTTGTTTATTGTTAGTGATTGTACCTGTCTCGTTTGGCCACGTCACCATCAGGTCCCACCATACTATTAGGTCTCTTCCTCTCTATTGTGCCCGAGTCATAGTCGGGTAGGGTCAGATGGTTGACATGGTTTGTCATGGGGGTGGGCATTGAAAACATGCCGGATACATTGAACTCCACATCTAAATAGATAACATGTATATACACCATCTTTACTTAATCATTTTAAATGCCTTTTCTTAGGGGTGAACAATTCAATGATATAGTTCTCACCTTCAGGGAAAAACCAGTCTGCATGTTGAATGATGGGCTCAATAATAGTAACGACATGGACAGAGGTAGCAGCTGCCATTTCTGCTAGGCTCCTGTGATTGAAGGCATAACACTTTAGGGCCTACACAGACCATAACATACACATTTTACTGAAATAAGAAAAAAAATCTCACCCCTCTGTTTTTGCCCATAACAGATTCGGTCCCAAGACAATTGCAATGTTGCTGGGGGTCATCTTGTTTATTTCACTTTCTTGAGCAAGCTTAGCAAGGAACTTCACCAGATACCTTTTGAAATGGAATCAGTGATCGGTCAAATTTTATGGCAGGATGTCTGTTCCATTTAAATACTTTTGATAAACTCACCTAAAGTTGGCTTTGTTGTTCTTTGGTAATTGATCACAGGTCACCCACAAAGCTTGTAACCGTTTGTCTGGGTCAGATATACTAGAAAGATTTGAATACAGTATGTCAAAAAAATGAAAAGAAGAAAAATGGCTCAACTAAAAATAATTTTGTTTATCTCATGTGGTTCTAAATTACTAAAGTAAACAATATTTGAATTATTCCTTCTTATATAGCGTCATGAACTGGCTTACTTGGATGCCTGAATCCACTCATCATAGAATTCATAAGTCATAAGAGGCTCTGGCAGTTCCCTCAGGTAGGACTTCAAAGCCCCTAATCAGACAATTAAAAAAAAAAGAAAAGAAAAGAAAAGAAAAGAAAATCCAGAAATTAACAATAATGACAGTATTTCAGTATTACAGGAGAAAAGCCTGTTTTTATACCAGCAACTGCATGTGGGTCAGAGTAGAACTCCTCTAGCTGAGAGGTGGAGCAGTCCAGCGCTGCCTTAAGCTTCTTCAGTTTAGAGGCTCCTGCAGTTATTCGGAAAAGACCCTGTTCAGGGAGCAAAAGGAGAGCCATGTAGCAAACACACCATTAAAAAAAAAAATCATACACATATTTTTCCGATATTAATAATCTGAGCTCAGATCATTTGGTGTACACTTCCCATTTGACATCCTCTAATTGTTTTCTAGATTACATGCAAGAGCATGCCATTTTGTGTTGTTTTTCATTAGGCATCAGATGGCCTCTGATGTTTCTCATACCTCTTCCTTCATGCCCGTCTCCAACAGCATCATCACACAGGCCTCTATGGGTAGCGCTATCTCTCTGCTACTCCGCTTCAGGTGCTCATCCAAGCCTGTTCCAAATGCTGGCTTCTCTGTCCATGAGTCTGACCAAACACACAATAAGGGTGAGGTTACATAGATGAAATTTAAGCTTTTTTAAATTGTTCTTTTTTTTCCCCAGACATTGGTTGAATTCAGGAAGTAACTGTTGTAACCAATCGAGATCAAGGCATCTTCTCTTCCCCCCCTTTCTTTGCTGATGATTGATGAAGGAGGTGGGTGATAAGAAGAGGTTTGACTCATAGTTCACATGCTGGGCTGTTGAGTACACCAGCCTGACACCACAGATGAAGCTCAGAATAACAATTTATAGCACACAAAGCCTAGATTTATATAGCAAATAAAGAAATAAAGAACAGCTTGAACATAACGTCATGTTAATTGCTGCACTTATTGTTTGTTCAGAAGAACTGGAGTGTTTGTAAAAAATATTCAGCTGTATAACAATTGCTCAAACTGTTCCACTGTATTCTATTGAAACAGTATAATAAACAAAACCCAACAGCAGTCAGAGGAGCTGTCACACCTTGCTGTGCCTGAATGGTTGGCAGGACACTTTCCAGCACAGAGAGAGATTTTCGGTGGTAATCCGCCTGAGCCTCTAATAACTAAAAACAGAAAACAAATTGAGACCACTGGAAAGAGAAATATGGAATAAAGTCAAATTACAGTAATAATTACTGACCACAGTAATGTCTGCCTACAAACCACTAAACGCACTTACCGTTACATAGTAGCGTGCATAGTCCCCCTCTTTTGAAAAGAAATTATACAGGTCGGCAGAGAGTTGATCCTAAAACAGAGACAGGCAAAAAGCAATTGATCACTAATAACACAACTATGATCTTAAGTATTTATTTCAACACAAATAAAAACAAGCTATATATAAATTAACAGCTATATGCATGCATGCACGCACATACACACACACATAAAGTGAACCAATGCATTAATGCTTTACACATTTTACATTTGGAAAATTTGTTCCATGGTACGACAGCATGGATATAGGAGAAAGTGGGTGTTTGATAACTAGCTAAACACAGCGGGACAATAGTAATTCTAAATTAGGAATGTCCTAATCTGCTCATTTCTCTGGAGAGAAATTGTGCTTCACCCTTGGTTTTGTATATCCCTTTGAGACTGCATGGATGAGGACTGCATATAAACAGTGTTTCAGCAGTTTCAAAGACAAAAACCGTCTACTCTTAACACAATGTATCATGAAAACTGAGTCTGGACGTGTTTGTTACCTTGCAGAGCTCCATTTTGTTCATTGCTTCATCCATCTCTTCTTTAAGCGAGTCTGCCTTGGCGGACAGCGCTTGTGTGTTTGTTCCCGAGATTATAGACTTGGTTGCCTGCAACCATCTGAGTGTGAGACAACAGGGGTTATTATTGACTACCAGATGACAGTCAATAACTGACACAATGTGAATGGAAAGTAATCTTAAGCGTTGACACCTCAAACCTTAAAATATAAAAAATAATGACCTTGTTCGAGCAGAATCATAGTCTAGCACCAGCTTGGCAAGTTGTCTTCTCTGCTTGAGTATGTTGGGGATGTCCACCTGAAAGAGAATGTATAGAAGTCACAATCAGCTCATATATTTAATAAAAATAAAAAATAAAAAAAGTCATGTACTGCACAGCCCATGAAAACCTTGGTCTATAAACTATGAAAGACTTAAATTAGGAAAGTGCTTACCTCAGCTAACTGATTTAGTGGGTCTAAAATGTCCTTCTCAATCTGAATCTCATGCTGCATCAGCTCAGACGCCAGTCTGTTCTCCGCCTCGCCACACACCTCCATCATTTTCCTACCAAGTATAGCCAAATATGCTGAAATGCACTTTATAGTCATTAGGGTTTGCCAAATGCTGCATTAAACCATGCACTGGGAGCCATTTTAACATAATGATATTATTTTTACTTAACCACATGAATATGTATCGCTAAACATCTAGCTATATGCTGAGCTGAAGACGATTGACAGCACACATATTATGGATTGGCTTCAAAGGACAAAAAAAAAAATTAAAAGTCACATAAAACACATTTCACATTTACCCAATAAGAGACTCCTCTCCTAGCTGGCTCCCGCCATCTTGCATGGCTTGTGACAATGCTGTCAGTGGGAGCTTTTTCTGCAATACACAAAAACAAAGTTCATGCAGATCTAACAGTGTGGTGACGACACAAAGGGGTGCCAGGGAGTTTAAAGTGTAAAGGACACGTTCATGTCTCTTCTCGATGTGTTTGCCTACCTGCCCCTGCAGACATGTAACCAGTCTCTTGTGTGTGTTGTGAGAAACAGCCCGCACCAGCTCCATGCGACGTTCGATCTGTGGAGAGCAATACAATACATCAATAGCAAACCACAGCAGCGTGCTCAAAACTGTTCCAGGCTGCAGAGCAGCAACAAGAACCACCTCTGCAAAATACCACAGGCAGACTGTGCAATACCATGCTGAGGCTTTTGTGCCACACTGTATACTGTTTACAGTGTGGCACAAAAGCACAGTAGTGCACTCACTACTGTGCTCTGAAGCATGGTATTAATCAACTAATTGGCATATCGTGTGAAAACCACAAAAAAAATTCTAAGGTTAGTACAAAATGCCTACAGTCAAACGCAAACAAAGTGTCTTTCGCTGAGAACAGAGAGAAAAACCGCTTGTAAATCTCAATCGCCCTTGCCCAAGGGAGATGCATAAAAAGATATGCTTTTTACACCCATGACACACAGGGACAAGTAGAATATTCTTCTCTGAGGATGTGGCTGCCAGTTCAGACATTTTTCCACTGAGGTTTCAAATAATTAATAGCTATGCATGCTCCATTACACGAGTTAATCACTACAGCTGACAAAGACTGGATTTAAGCAGAGAAATCCTGAGATGCAGGTAGGACTGGGCGATATGACGAAAAATCATATCACGATACTTGAGAACATTTCTATGAAACATGATGTATATCACGATATATAAAATTTAGCTATAAAAAAAATAAACTCCGCAAAACAGTAGTATTTCACTGTTGCGCGCTTATAATGTATACATTTTTTACAGAAATGCGCAGTGTGCAGTTTGTGCTTACCTCGTGTGCATTGTATGCACATATTTATGATTTCTTGTTACAATGTTTATTACTCAAAGTAAAAAGTAATTAATTGTAATCGTGTGGGCCCTATTGTTAAAGTAAATGTGCATTTCAGTAATATAGCTAAGTAGGAGCATTTCAGTTACCAGTATTTATATTAAAACATGGATTCCATGTCCGCAAAACTAACATTTTAAATTAAATACTGATAACTAATCGATATTGAATCGAATTGAAACCATATAAATAAGAATCGAATCGCCAAATTGTCGCAATACCCAGCCCTAATACCAACGATATCTCTGAAAAGTGTACCACGAAATCATCTATCATGATATCAATATTATATTGATATATCGCCCAGCCCTAGATGTAGGTCGATTTACTTACAGAAAATATTCCCTACCTGAAATAAAATCCAACAATACTGTCTCTAATAAAAGATAAACAGTGTATTGCAGTATAACATATGAAAATATGCAACGATTAATACAATACCCAGAAGCTCAACAATGAACGAACAAACAGATTAAAAAAAAGAGAGTGATGACAGCAGAACTGCAGCAGTTTTCCAAAACAGACCATGGTTTCAGGAATTCCACAGTCTGGCAGCAGAGATAACTGCCGCTTCGTGCCATTCAACACTCTCCCATGTCATTCCAGCAGCACACAGCTGAGTCCACCACACACTCTGCCTGCATGGGCGTCTCCTGCACAAGGACAGAGAGGATACCCTCCACCTGGCGTGGGAACAAGGGGAATCCATTGACTATTTTCTATTCTTTTTATGCTGAGGGTGATCCTGTTTGGATTAGCTAATGCAAAGGTCTTTTATAAATGTTTCCCTGTTTCCATCCCACGCCAAACACCGGCAGACCAACAGTAGACTAAACAAGCTCAAACACCGGTCTGCACCATTTGCAATGGAATCAGTTTAGTATCTCGTTTTACGAGTTTCCACAGAAAAGGGAAACGCCCACTCCCCAACATAAAGAAAGTACATGGATGAGCACATATAGTGATTACACTGGTCACATGTGGACTAGATTTAATAAGATATGATGTCATTAATTACCTACACTGCCCAGACAAGCTGTCTACAAAGCAAAGGCATTAAAGGGGAATTCTCAGACATCTCTGGAGTGTATGTAAATGCCCAGAGTAAGCTGAGCTATACTTTAGTCTACACAACTGGGTGTGGAGTGATGTAGTTCTTTTGATTCCTCTGCTTCAACATGACATGCAGCTCAAGCAGTTGTTCACAACACTGATCAAAACATCCAAAGTCATTATAATAATAATCATCATCATAATAATAATAATAAGTTAATTAATTCTCCCCGTTTGATATCATTCTTAGTTTGTCACATTCATATGACTAATGCACTTTCAAAATCCATTTCCTAACCAATGATCTCATCTGTGCTTCATTGTTTTTTCAATAGGTTTCACAATGCTGAGCTGCAGGCCTTCACAGGGTGGGGCGCACGCTTTCTAGGACATCGCAGGTAATTTACCTGACATTTTGTTCACACATTCAAAGCCATCCTCTTCCATGTCATGATAAAAATGCGTCTGTGTTTGTAAAGTATTTACCTAGCAGCAGCGACTACCTGTCACAACAGAGTGACTCGCAGGTTTTCCACCATTTAACTCATGATGAACTGCAAGTCAGACTGATGAGTCATTGCATTAGCAAAAAGAAAAACACACAACTGAAGACAGATCTGTTTCACAGGGTAAAGGCAGTGTGTAGAACACTGAAAGTGGTGAATGACGTGTACTTAAATCTTCAGTAAGGTATACTTTACTTGACATTCTCGCTGTTTTTGTTCTTGGGAAGAAAAAATAAATAAATCTTACAGTGCCAGCTGACAAAGCCAACCTGACAAACAGTTCTTATCTAAAATGCTTCAATGAACCTTTCATAAAGCACTGATGTGACATTTTCCAAAAGACAGCAAATGACGTCCAATGCAAACAACGCAAGTGTATGGAAGGAAGTAGTCACCTGTAACAGGTCATCGCTGAGGACTTCGGTTTTTTCAGCTCTGTAAGAGAAAAGCAGGAGAGATATAAATAGGTGATGTTATTAACAGGTCGACACATAAGCACACATCAGCGCAACAAAATCGATGTGATTAATACTCCTACAAATCTATTTGCAACACAAACAACAGATATAACAATCAATACGCACACACACACACACAAAAGTAGTCTTTTATTGCAGTGCATACTATATTTGAGGTTGAATGTTAGATGTATTAACATGAAGAAATCATTGCTGACTGTGTGTAATGAATTTCATACACCACACAATCAAAAAGCACAGTCATACACAGAAACGGATAAACCGGCAGCAGGCATTTAAGTGAAAAAAAAAGTCTACATGCAGCAGCTCCTAGGAGAGCAGTTGGTGTGCTCCACTTTCCCAGAGAATTTCAGCATTCCACCATTGGCCTTGTAATGCTGTTCTGTACAGATGCTTAGCTACTAATAATAGTAAACTAAAAGAGGTCTTTGGCCATGGTGCAGATTAGTGCCTCCAATATACAGAGTGGATAAACACCCGTTTAGTTCACACACAACGTATCAACACCTTCCAAATATGAGGCACTACTATTAAAAAACAACAAACCACCTTAGCTTTAAAAGGTACCTTCTAACTTTCCTTTTTAGTTGATCCAACAGGCATTAAAATAAAATAGACAATAAAAGTTTACAATGCTGATGGGTGTGTACACACTTCAATGAACTGCAAAGTCCATTTACATTTACAGCATTTAGCAGACACTATAATGCATAGTGGCTTACAGAAGGGCTTTGTAGTCTCTAACAAAAACATGCTCATCCTCATGCTAGTTCACTAGGTCAGGGACTAAGAGTATAATAATCCCGTTAGTGAGGTCAGTACAGTACAGTATATACAAACTAGTATACAATATAGTAGATGATTTGATTTAAAATCGTAATATTAGATTTGCTCTCATTTAGTATATCTGATTCTATTCAGCTCTTTTAAGGAAAAAAAAAACAAAACAGCACTATGAATGTTATATGGAAAAAGTTAAGGCAGCACATCTGCTTGCATATAATCCTGTAATACTTGTAAAGGAAGGGAGGATCATCTAAAAAGGCACATTTGGCTCAAACTAGCAAGGGATCAGCTTGTCTTCAACTTCTCATGAAATATCAAAAAATGATCTGACTCCTACATTCATTTACATCGAGAAGTATATAGAATAGAACTAATAAATGAACAGGCAGTATGAGGAGTTTTAGTTTCAGATTAAAGAACATGACAAAAATGGCTTAACTTTTTTATTTATTTATTTTTTTTTTTACGCTTGACTGTTTTTACATTGTATATGTTTCTACAATTTACATTACCCATACATTCATTAATTCATCCTCAGTAGCTGCTTCATCCTGATCAGAGGTGGATCCGGAGCCTAACCTGGGAACACTGAGCACAAGGTACCCTGGATATGCCAGAATCCAAACAGTCTATCTTAATATTTCATGCACATAATATTTTTGCATTTTGTGCAATTGCAATTTCACCAATTCAGTAGTTAAGTATTTTTCTGCAAAAAAAAAAAAACTAAAAAAAATTTTATAATGCCGCAGCAAAATCAAACTTTTCTGGCCGCAACAACCACAAAATAAGTCTGCGAAATCCTGTCCAGGACCACGATTGGGAACCTAACTTAATGATAGTAGAAATGAGCAATACAGTTTTGAGTGTTTTGAAACAGTGCAAATTCTTTTTCCAATCATACACATTACTTGCAATAAAAAGTTGTTTCTATGCTGCATATCCTAAGGGTTATGGAGTTAAGCCAAGTCATTTGTCAATTCAAATTGCTCAGATAAGAGACTACGTCCTCTATCTAAAAACATATCCATTTTAAATAGTCTTAGGCTTTATCAGCATGTGGCTAACAGTAAACTAGTATATCAACAGATGTCTCTGTTTGGTGGTTCTCTTAGTGTACTGTGTACAGTTGCAATAAAATTATTCAACCCCCATTGCAAATAAGGTTCATTGTCAAAATGTACAGACTTCCAGCTGTTTGCAATGAACAAATCAAACAAAAACAATTGAAATAGTTCAACACAATTTTGAATAATTTTGATTGCAACGCCAGAGCCATATATGCAGTTGCCCATGCAGTTGCCCATGCAGTTGCCCATGCAGTTGCCCATGCAGTTGCCCATGCAGTTGCCCATGCAGTTGCCCATGCAGTTGCCCATGCAGTTGCCCATGCAGTTGCCCATGCAGTTGCCCATGCAGTTGCCCATGCAGTTGCCCATGCAGTTGCCCATGCAGTTGCCCATGCAGTTGCCCATGCAGTTGCCCAGTTCTTGCCTAGTTTTCCATTGAAGCTAAGCAGATTTGAGCCTGGCCAGGACCTGGATGGGAGACCTCCAGGGGAAAACGAAGGTTGCTGTTGGAAGTGGTATTAGGGATGCCAGCAGGGGCGCTCCCCTTGTGGTCTGTGTGGAACCTAATACCCCAGTATAGGCTCATCTGAAAGACTGTACTGTTTTTACAGTATAGTGTCCCCGTCACTATATTGTAAAAACAGTACAGTCTTCCAGATGAGACGTTAAACCGAGGTCTCTGTGGTCATTAAAAATCCCAGGACACTTATCGTAAAAGAGTAGGAGTATACCCAGGTGTCCTGGTGAAATTCCCCCATTGGCCCTTCTCTATTATGGTTCTCTAATAATCCCCATCTCTGAATTGGCTACATCACTCTCTATTCTCCTCTCCACTAACAGCTGGTGTATGGTGGGCATTCTGGCGCACTGTGGCTCCCATCGCATCATCCAGGTGGATGCTACAGACTAGTGGTGGTTGAGGAGATCCCCCACTATGTAAAGTCAGTGTCTACAAAAGCGCTATATAAACGTAATTGTAGCTAGCAACTCTATAATTGATTTATTTTATTAATATTTCTCATTTTTCTGTACATCATAGTGTAAAGGTTCACAATCCCGACTACATGTATATCTCTCTCTCTCTCATTATGTATATATATATATATATATATATATATATATATATATATATATATATATATATATATATATATATATATATATACACACACACACACACACATATTCAACACACTGAGCACTTTATTAGGAACACCTGTAATTTATGCAATTATGTGGCTGCA
This sequence comes from Ictalurus furcatus, assembly GCF_023375685.1. Taxonomy (NCBI): domain Eukaryota; kingdom Metazoa; phylum Chordata; class Actinopteri; order Siluriformes; family Ictaluridae; genus Ictalurus; species Ictalurus furcatus. The sequence goes on from NC_071267.1 coordinate 12,053,032, forward strand.
GCGCAATGCGTAAAATCATGCAGATACGGGCCAGCAGCTTTGAGTAATGTTAATATCAACCATAAGAATAAGCAAAAATGTGACATCCGGGATTTTGACTGTGGCATGATTGTTGGTGCCAGACGGGCTGGTTTGAGTATTTCTATAACTGCTGATCTCCTGGGAGTCTCTAGAGTTTACTCAGAATACTAAAATGGCTGGTGGAGGTGGTGTAATGGTGTGGGGAATGTTTTCTTAGCACATTTTGGGCCTGTTAATACCAATCAGTCATTGCTTGAATGCCACAACCCAATTGGGTATTGCTGCTGACCATGTGTATCACTTCATGGCTATAATTTACCCATCTTCTAATGACTACTTCCAGTTTGATAATGCACCAGGTCACAAAATAAAAGTCGTCTCAAACTGGTTTCATGAACATGACAATGAGTACAATGTTCTTCAGTGGCCTTCCCAGTCACCGGATCTGAATCCATTAGAACACTTTTGGGATGTGATAGAACGAGAGATTTACAGCATGGAAGTGCACCTGAAAAATTAATCGTCAACATGGACCAGAATCTCAAAGGAATGTTTCTAATATCTTGTGGAATCCATGACATGAAGAATTTAGACTGTTTTGAGAGAAAATGGAGGCCCTACCTAGTATAGGTAGGTAGCTAGTATTAGTATAGTGTTCCTTATAAAGTGCTCAGTGAGTGTATCTCGAGAACCTGTGCCCTTTACTCATATTAACCTACCCGTTTATGGAATAATAAGGTCTACTACCAACATCATATTAGCATTAGTGTCTGATGAGTCATCAGTAATTTGCATTATTAATGTTGGCTGTATGTGTGTGAAGCTTGAACTACTGCAGCTCTAGACTTAGCACAGTCTCTCACGCTGGTAAAAGTGCACTATAATAACTTTGTGACAGCGGTAGACAGCTGCTTTCAATTAACACAGAGGAGCAAAGAAATTGACTGAAAAAGTCTGAAACCAAATCCAGACAGAATTCAAAAGACATTTTGGCCTCATGCCTGGGCCAAGCTATTGTGCCATGTCCAGTGAGAACCTCAAATCACCAATGCATTACAAGCTCAAAAACACAGTGCCATAGGATCATATCAAACAACAGAATGAGGAAAAACAGGCTCAAACACCACTGGCCATGTTAGTTTACCAAATCTATTTAAAGCACCTTTGATTACAAAACATAACAGAAAATAATAGTTACAAGTAATCTCAACTTGCATCTTGCCAGCAAAAGGCACTTATTATATACACAACAGCATCTACAGAAAGCAAGATTTTTATTCTCAATACCAAAAAATATGTTCTGTATAGAGAAAGGAGTCAATAAGGCCTATAAAGCAAATCACTGCTGCTACACAGAGGTAGATCCGAGGTTTTGCGTAGATGTGTGAGGTCCCGTGTTACAGGAAATTAGATCAGGACTGAAAGCAAAATGACTACAGAAGAATCTCAGAAGATAAACCTGCATGTGTCTGCTTGGATGCTATACGTTGTTCTCAACTGGACTTTCTAGCAGAGCAACAATCCAAAGCACAAAGCCAGATGGAGATTCCTGGTGTGTCACTCAAAGTCTACACACTTAACATCAGTACATATCAAGACAGGGGAAGAGCCACTGACAAACACATAGCTTAATTCGCAATCTTATCCCATAATAATAATAATAATAATAATAATAATAATAATAATAATTTACTCATTTTTAGCAACTTCTTAAAAATTGTGCCTGCATTTGAATCCTACACCATGAAACAGTGATAAAAGTATTACATAAACTGTAGCAATATCCTCAAGTAAATAGTTCAATCAAACAAAAGAATAGTTAAAGACGTAAATGCAGCATCTACTGAACTAATGAGCAGACTGCTGCAGCAAACCCAGCCAGCTCCTCATGCTATGAAAACCCCCTGCAGAGATCTAAACAACAGTTTGGCCTCTCAGCTAACAGACTGAGCTAATGGTGTTTGATGTACTGCTATGTCTTGGGCTTCGATGAATTAAGCAGAGTATTGGTAAGGGAAAATGATCTCGAATTTCTTTTAATCGTGTGGCTAGAGAGCAGATGTTCTGAGTTATATGGCCCATTGCGAATGGACTGATGAAAGTGGATGGTCCACAATAAAACAATAAATGACTTTGGCCTTAGAAACAGTATGGATTTTGTGCTTAGGAGGAACACCCTCCTTATTGTACTAAAGACACTCTGATGGTCTTACTGTAGGGAAGTCATTATCTGACAATTAGTCATCCTTCAGTTGTAAAGGAACAGCAAACAGCTGAAGTCCTTAGCCTATCCCACTTCCTATAATAAGCACTCAGTTACACTACAAATAAACAAAAGAATGCAATTAGAATGATTGCATTATTAGAATTATTGCATTAGAATGCAATCACTGATTTTTTATTTTTTTTAGAAAATGATCAAAACCTGATGTACAGTGTATAGTAAAGTGTTTTGCTATTTTACTCTAGAATGCTTAAAATAAATTAAACAAGACCAATATATCAATATGCAAATTACTGCAGACGATCGTTTAAATAAAATCAACATCTCAGTGCTTGCAAGAGAGCCCATGTTTTTCGATTCGGTTCTTAGAAATAAAACTTTCCCAGGACGACTTCCTGTTTAAAAACAGAATAAAGAGAGACTTCCTTTGAGGAGCTGCACGGCAAACACAGTGTACTGCTTCCTCACAATCACAGGAACTGTGGGATCAGCTGAGGCGTGTGTCCTGCCCTCACCTCCTCCCCACAGCCCCGAACACTTCAACACTCCAGTCTGCTTTCTGCATCGTGAACTCCTGATCTACTGTTAGCAAAATACACAAGTTGCTGAATGACTATTCCAGATGTACATGTCTATCATTTGGAGCTATAGGGGCTGAATTTAAAGCCAAATACCTGGGCTCTTGAAGTAAACATGCTGTTTAAGATACAAACGCTACTTTTAATACTGTTACGGTCCATATCAGTTCAAAACAGAAATGTAAACACGTCCTGGCTGTAATAGTTTTTATTCTCGTATGATCGACTGCAGTCCATCACAAGCAGTGCTAATTATTTGGAATGCAAACACTTTAAATGTTTTGGAAAACCCCTCTTGTACCTTGCACAAGATATGGGAGGGTCTGTTTCAGGATTTATCCAAACAAGTTGGAAAAGAGGGTGTGTTGGAAACCGTATTTCCCAAAGAGAGTCTGGAGTGAAATTATGACTAGTCTGGGTTATCTTCTGAAACAGGAGACATTTGAGCTACAACTTCATTAGCGAGAAACCACGTCTGTGTCACAACAAGACACTACAGCGCCTCTGCAAACAGGCCTCGAGAGGCTGATCAAATTGCAAACATTCAAACAGAATAAAAATGAGCACAGAGACACAGGTCAGAACTCGATGAAGCATTGCCCTTTAACAAAAAGATCTCAATCTCTAAAAACAAGAATACTGCCAAGGATGACTGTCATACAGTCTTATTAAACTTGATTAACGTCATGGGGATGATTGTGTGTTAAAGGAGTACACACAATCAGTATGATAACAGACCACTGCTGATCAAACCAGACTTCGAAGTCAAAATCGGGACTCCTGAGACATTTACGTATGAATCGCAGCAGTAAAATACATGGTCAGTGTTTCTCAGATGAAGCTCCATGCTGCGTTTTGAAGTCTGTGTTGTTGTTTTTTTGTGGCTTTACTTCTTGTTTTTTTTGTGCATAAAAAGGTAAGCACAACCAAAATGTAGACATACAAAACCGAGCCATATCTAGAAATAGCATAGTGGCATTGAGTAGGGTGTGTAATAACCCCAAAACACATATACACCATGTTCTCTGACACACTTGTGAAGATATTTACATAAGGAGTTGCCATCTACAGATGAGCAACAGTTGGACCAAATTACAAACCCGGTTCATGACAAAGCCCAGAAATAGCACTGCCAAAATGCTGCCTGGATGCCTTGTGGGCTTTAAACTTCATCAAGTTAACAGACTACAAACAGAAGTTAAAACTTGCTGTGTGTGACTTTGTCACAGTGCTTCAGTCACCCACCTCTTCAGACTGATCAGATCACAGCCATTCCGAGCCTCTGGGCTTCACAGCAGAGGAGTTTGGAAATGATGAACAAGCACATACCAAGTACATAAATTACACTGGACTCAAGAGGGAAGGCATGGGATGGTGGACAAAAATTCACAGATTTGCTTTCTACATTTGTCAGCTTCAACACTTTTGTGTTCTTCCTAACTCTGGTTGTGGTGAGAAGACGATGCGAAAATAAAAACGCCATACTCTCAGCACTGCACTAATTCGTCTTATTTATACAGAGTTCGAGATGTGCTTTTATCCTGTGAAAAAGACTGTCATAAACTGCAGATGTTGTGGCCTCTGGTCTCTAAACAGAGCTAAATGTGGCTGTTGCTGTTATATAATGCTGGAAGTTCGCCCAATCTAAGACACTTTAGCTGTAAGAAAGCGTTCAGTAAGTTAAATTAGCTTGTTGTGGAAAGATAAGCGTGAATAATCAGTCGCAGAGCCGCTACTGTCCTGGCAACAACACAACACAAAACTGCTTAACAATTTATAGCTACTTGCCTGCCAACTGTCTGGTTGGCGAGTTGTTTCATCCGATTAAACTGCTTCTTCATTTTCGTATCGTAGTCCACAAAGTCCAAATTTTCGGGAAACAGAAAGCTTCGAGATGCTTCATTAGCCGAAGATCCTCTGAATCATCACTGAAGTCGCTGGGAATTTGACCGGCAAATGATTAGCTAGCTGAATAGCTGCCTAGCTAGCTGGATACGCTAGCAGCACAACACTGTATCATTAAAATGTGGATTAGAATATAAATGTAAAATAAAAGGGGGGAAAAAGCCAGCTTTTGTAAAGAGCAGTAAAAATGCTACGCCATAGGATTATGTCCTTTAACACGAGCAATACCGATATGTGTCTTCATGTTGTGCCAGTGGGTGAAATAAAAGAGGAGAAAGTTGACACATCCATCGGCGGAGTCTCCCCGTGACTCGGTGGCTAAAAGACTCTCACAACCCGATGAGGATGATGAATTAACTCCTTCCCCAAGACACACCTATGAACACACACACACACGCGCGCGCGCGCGCGCCTCACTGAAATGTTAAGATTTCCATATGAAACTGTTGTGATTTGAATTCATTACCATTTTTGCGTTTCATTTGTTTCTGTGTTTCAGAGATTTGTTTCGTCACACACACACACACACACACCAGTGTAGGATAAGATTAAACATGATCAAAGCTTTAACTGGAAATTATAATACTCTTTCAAAATGTTCATGAGCTGGGTGTATTATCTTAAAGAAAGACAGAAAGAAAGAAAAATTAAGGGGAAAAATGTGTAAGTCCTCTAAAATGACATAATGAATTAAAAGTATAATGAATAATAAATAAATATAGTGAAGCAAAAAGGCAAAACTTTGTGGCGTGGCTACTTGCTGGGATTTAAATGTCCTTTGTGTACAGTGCATTAGGATTATAAAACTAAACTTAGAGTAGAGTGGAAATTTGTACCTTTGGATGATGTTAATTACATTCACAATGTTTACATTCCTCACTTGGGTTGATAAGAAATTTGGTTTGATTTCTTGTGCATCTAATAATAATAATAATAATAATAATAATAGTAATAACAGCAATAATTATTATCATTATTATTTTTATTATTTGGGCATACGGTGGATTAGTGGTTAGCACGTTCACCTCACACCTGCAGGGTTGTGGGCTTGATTCCTGACACGACCCTGTGTGCGCGGAGTTTGCATGTTCTCCCCGTGCTGCGGGGGTTTCTCCGGTTTCTCCGGGTACTCCGGTTTCCTCCCCCAGCCCAAAGACATGCATGGTAGGCTGATTGGCATGTCCAAAGTGTCCGTAGTGTATGAATGGGTGTGTGAATATGTATGTGATTGCACCCTGTGATGGATTAGCACCCGTGCCCCATGCTCCCTGGGACCCAGTAGGATAAGCAGTGTAGAAAACGGATGGATTGTTACTATTATTATTATTATTATTATTATTATTATTATTATAGCAAAAGCTCCAGGCTCCCCGTAACCCTGTGTAGCATAAGTGGTACAGAAAATGGACGGATGGATGGATGGATTATACATTTTAATTGATCTTGCTGCTACAGGTATCTTCACAGTCAACAGGTTACATACAGTTGTTTTCACGATTTTTCCTATCTAACACTGTTCTGTTGTCTTGCTTAGTTAGTTAGCGTGCACTGCCCTGTGTATTTATTGTACATTTTATTGTACACACTGTCGTGAATTTGCACTTGATATAGTCCTGTGTGCCGTGCTGTTGTACTGCAATACAATGAAATTTCGCTTCAATGTATGCAGTAAAAGAGTTGTAGCCTGAAGACGAGGGAGAAGAAAGAAAGAAAGAAAGAAAAAAAAAACCCTCGACTTGTATTGACCTGACGCTGACAGCAGGCGGCGGTGTGCAGCCTTCACTCTGTAAACACACACTAAACCATACAGACGATGAAGGCGCAGGCGCAGTGCATTGTGGGAACAGTCGTGAGGGATGTAGATTTGCAGCGAACGCTAAGAAAATATTGTATATTTTAAAATCTGCTTATCAGCTTGCAATCGTTTTCGTTTAAATATTGAAGAACACGTTAATGTAACCTTCGACACGATTTAAGTGAAAAGTAATCTCAAATCTGTAGTTTAAAGCTTTGTGTTGTTGCATGAGTGTAAACTGTACAGTATGTGTGTAGTGGTGTGTGGTTTTCACATGTAAAAAGAGCAATAATTCTGATTCATACCTGCGATTTAGTAAGTGTTCATGGCGTCCAAAGCGCCTTTCACTGACTCTGACACCGCTGATGAAGCTGTCAGAGCAACATGCGACGATGCGTCGATATGCAAAAGGTAGAAATGTTGTTGTCGGATCACTGTGATCCTAAAACGCACTGTTTATGATCAGTGATGATGATTAGAGTTGGGCGATATGACAGTAATATCATTTCACGATTCCCTTTTTTTGTGTGCATTTTTTCATATTAAAAATATTTATAAAAATGAAATAAATAAATATTTTAAAAATACAAAAAGTACAAAATCAGTTACTTCTCGTCAGATTGTAATTAAATTATTTAAATCTAACAAGTCATGATATCCCAGAAAAGAATATTTTGACATAATTTATCACAATATCAATATTATGGTCATATTGGACAGCTCTAATAAAAAGTCTGAGCATTTATTTGTGTAGGTCTGCAGTCGCTGTACTATAACGTTGCCAGTAGGCATTCCTACTACTGGTTGCCATAGTAACATTTATCAGTGGGTGGTACCTTCTGGAGGGAGAGTGTTTGTATATAAAATTCACCAGAATATATATGCGTCATATCCTACGAGATGACGGAGAAGCAGTGTGTGCTCTTTGCCATTACGGCCGTCTATCTGCGGCGAAAGCGCCGGACTGTCTGTGTCCACGAAACAATTCGGACTGGCAGTCAGCATGGGGGTCACAGATCATGTGCGCTCTACTGGCTTCACTCCCATTGCACCAAGTGCTCCAAATTTGTGTCATGTTAAACTTTTCTCAACTTTGTCGCATCACTGGACACGCCCACATCTAGTCACCAGCGGTCGCTGTCGTTCATATTGCCAGAAGTCGCCAGCTCTTGTTGAAAATGAACGTCCCCATTTGCTTTGTTGCAGCAAGTCGATGTATGTGTGAACATACCTTAAGGGCTCAGGAAGATAAGACAGGGCAAGGCCATGTAGTACTTTGTGAATGAGTGTGTTGATTCTCTGTGTTTATTCTCTGCAAGATGGGTAACTGGTGTAACTGCTGGAGTACAGGTCCTAAACCCTTGCATCTGAATTTTCAATATGTGGAAGTTTATTTTCGGTACCAGAAATAGCAAAGAAGAGAGAATCACAGCAATCTGACCATAAGGATGAAACGTGAAATCAGAGTTTCAGCATTCAGTAAGTAAAGTTGAAGCCAGGCAATACTGTGGAGCTGATCAAAAGCAATTTTTATTAATGACCTATAGTGGAGTTCAAATGAGTATGTGTTGTAAAAATTATACCTAGATTATGAACATTTGTAGGATATTTGATCTAAAAAAAAATTTAGATGCAGCAAGTAAAATTTCTGTTTTGTCAGGGGATAATTTAAGAAGTTTATCCTTGATTTTATGTATCATAAATGCATTACATTCATGAGGCTGGAGGAAGAGCACTATTGGACCTAGTACTAAGATTTATCTGAGTGTCATCTGCATAATAGTAGAAGCTAAGGCCGTGTTTGTGAATGATCTGGCTAAATGGAAGCATACACAGTATATGATAGGGACAGAAGACTGAGCCACAGGATATATGTATACCACTGGTTATAATGTGGTATCTGTAGAATGGTAAGATGCAAACCAAACATGATGATAAACTTGTCTTGTCATGACCGACTTGCAACCTACCGTTTTTATTTTTTTTGTCTGGTGGCTTCTCGGATGTAATGAATTCCTTCAGATTGTTGTAGCAACACACTGGTTGTGTTAACAGACTTTCAGAATCTAAATCCATGTGTTTTGTTATTGTGCATTTATGTAGCTTACATTGAAGATGATTTTGCCTTGAAATATGCACTGATCAGCCATAACATTAAAACCACCTGCCTAATATTGTGTAGGTCCTCCTTGTGCCACCAAAACAGTTCTGACCCATTGAAACATGAACTGCACAAGACCTCTGAAGGTGTGTGCTGTGGTATCTGGCACCAAGACATTAGCAGCAGATGTAGTCCTGTAAGTTGTGAGATGGAGCCTCAGTGGATCGGACTTATTTGTCCAGCACGTCCCACAGATGCTCGACCGGGTTGAGATTTGGGGAATTTGGAGGCCAAGACAACACCTTGAACTCTTTGTCATGTTCCTCAGACCATTCCTGGGCGCATTATCCTGCTGAAAGAGGCCACTGCCATTAGGAAGGGGTGTACAGTACTTGGTCTGCAACAATGTTTAGGTAGGTGGTACTTGCAAAGTAACATCCACATGAATGCCAGAACCCAAGGTTTCCCAGCAGAACATTGCCAGGAACATCACACCTCCTCCACCAGCTTGCCTTCTTCCCATAGTGCATCCTGGTGCCATCTCTTCCCCAGGTAAACGACACACACGCACCCAGCCGTCCACATGGTGTAAAAGAAAATGTAATTTCTCAGACCAGGCCACCTTCTTTCACTGCTCCATCGTCCAGTTCTGATGTTCATGTACCTATTGTAGGTGCTTTCGGAGGTGGGCGGGGGTCAACCTGGGCACAACACTTTACTGTTTTGGAGATGCTCTGACCAAGTCATCCAACCGTCACAATTTGGCCCTTGTCAAAGTTGCTCAGATCCTTCAGCTTGCCGATTTTTTTTTCCTACTTCCAACCCATCAACTTCGAGAACTGACTGTTCATTTGCTGCATCTGTCCCACCCCTTGACTGATGCCATTGTAACGAGATAATCGATTTTATTCACGGCCATCTGTCAGTGGTTTTAATGTTATGGCTGATCGGTGTAACTTGTTTGAGTTTAAGAAAGCCATTTTGATTTACACTGCTTTTGATTGATATTGATTTGTTTTCACATTGATTTGTTTTTATTCTTAGGTATGCAACAAGCAAAGGATACTGGAACGACCCTTACATACAGTATTTTGTGCGTCAGACAGGTGAACGCAAGGCACCTGAGATTAACAGAGGTAAAAGTGTATTTCTTTCATAACACACGTACATTACACAAATGGATGTGTGGCATAAATGTTATAGATATGTGACAGGCATCTCCATCTCAATGCTGTTCAGTCCATGACAACATGGTGGTATAATTCATAGCAGTTTTTTCTTTTCATTTTGATTCATGTTGTAGGTTATTATGCCCGTGTCCATGGAGTGAACCACCTGCTTGATGCATTTCTTAAAAAGACTCAGTGTGACTGCCAGGTGGTGAATCTTGGAGCTGGACTGGACACCACTTTCTGGACACTGAAGGTATGCTTAAAAGAAAATTTGATTGAGTAGTGTCATTTTTTATAATTGTTCTTAATTAGTGTTTTTATATTACCGTTTACTGAGCAATATTGCCGACTGACATATTACTCAAACCATTCTGACTTGACTTTTATTTTATTTTGGTTTACTCTTGATCAGCTGCCAAACTGTTGCATAAATCCTCCTGTTTTAATTGCTAGGCTGAGAACACTTTGCCGAAAAAGTTCTTTGAAGTTGACTTCCCTATGATTGTTGCCAGGAAGATACACCATATCAAGTAAGGTGTAGAATTTAGTTTTTTTATTTATGCCGTTTGTGTCATCACCTGTTGTTAGTTAATGGTACTGTTAATGGTTATGAAATGTCATATAAGTTAAATGCCTGTAGAGGGAAACAAAGGACATGAAAATATGAAATAGGGAAAAAGCAAAATCATTTCTTTTTAGTTCAGTATATAGTTTCAGGGTTTTATTTAGCAAATCTAATATTTCTTTTTTGTTGTTTGTTTGTTTTTTAAACACCATTTCTCAAAATAGCTAGACAAATTCATTTATAGAGACAATTTTTTTCATAAGTGAGTTCATATATGTCTTTCTTTCTTCTGTAAGCGAATTATGTTCATATGCTTCATCATCACAATTATTGTTACTGAAACTGTGTTCACTGTTAGTGCTTTAATGCGTATATTCCTAAGTGAAGCAGCAGAGTCTAGAACTGCATTAACTTTAATGTGCATCATGAACAACCAGCACAATTTCCTCCTCTGCATGAAGCCAGATTAGAACTACTGACCTTTTTACAAACAAGCATTCCTCAGTAATATCCCAGAAATGTTTTTTATTTACACAGAAAATAATTTGTACATAAAAGTACACACAGAATTTTAAACACTCAATATATATATATATATATACTGTAGGGAGTTAGCTCAGGGGAAGGGCAGAGCACAGACCCACAAGAGACAGATTGCAGTCACAATGGGTGGTTTTATTTATCTTAGTGTGAGCTGTCCGTCGTGAGGGGGCGAGGGTGTGTGAGTGCGTGGGGGTGTCGTGGGGGTGTCGTGGGGGTGTGGCTGTCGTGTGACCTTCTCGGGGGCGTGTCGGGGTTCCTGAGACGAGGGTGTGGGTCTCCCGTGCCGTCATCCACCGGTGCGTGCGTTCTCACCAGCCGGCGGTCTCATCCGCGCTCGCACCTTCGGAGAGAGAAGGGAAGAGAGAGAGAGTGAGAGAGAGAGAGAGAGATTAGCGGTCGGAGTGAGTCAATCTTGCCGTCGTGCTCAATGTTAGCGCGCCTGTATGCTGCTGAAGAGCTCGCATGGAGTCTGTCTCTTCGCCGTCGTTTCCTTCTCTCTCGTACGGCCGGAAGTGCGTCCTTTTATCCTCCTCCTTCGTCGCCTGAGTGGTGGAATCTTCCCGACGAATTCCCCAATCGCCGGCCGGTGTAGCGTCAACGGTCCCGCCCCACCATGACGGTCCTTCCGGCTGATGGCGTGTCTGGCCCGAGGCTGTCCGCTTCGTTCCGGTGCGGCAGTTGGGGAAGGAGCGACTTCCTTCTCCTGCGCGCCAGCTGTCGGTCCGTCGCGACAGTACCCCCCCCTCAGCTCCGAGCCTACTGCCGCTCGGTGGTGGGCCCAGAGTGCGTCTCGTCGAGAGAGCCCATCTGCGTTGCCATGCTGGGCCCCCGCCCGGTGCTTGACCTGGAACGAGAAATCTTGCAAGGCGAGAAACCAGCGTGTTACCCGGGCGTTTGTGTCCTTGGCTTTGGCCATCCACTGCAGGGGGGCGTGGTCGGTTACGAGAACGAAGTGCCGGCCAGCCAGGTAGTACCGCAGCTCCTCGATGGCCCACTTTATCGCCAGGGCCTCTCGCTCGACGGCTGCGTATTTCTTCTCTGCGGGGGATAACTTCCGGCTGAAGTAGAGGACCGGATGTTCTTCCCCGTCGAAGATTTGCGAGAGGACTGCGCCAAGCCCGGTCTCGGACGCATCGGTGTGCACGGTGAATGGGAGGTCGAAGTCCGGATTACGCAGTACCGGCGCGCTGGTGAGGGCCCCTTTCAGGTCCTGGAAGGCCCTCTCTGCGTCGGCTGACCACCTGACCCGGTCTGGCTGGCCCTTCTTGGTGAGATCTGAGAGGGGGGAAGCTACAGCAGAGAAGTTAGGCACAAACCTCCGGTAGTACCCCGCCAACCCCAAGAAGGCCCGTACCTGTTTCTTTGAAGTGGGATGAGGGTAGTCCTTTATGGCCTCGATTTTCTTCGCCTGTGGTTTCAGCATTCCCCGGCCGATGCGGTACCCCAGGTACTGGGCCTCAGTCAGCCCTAGGTGGCACTTCTTGGGGTTGGCCGTCAGGCCGGCCTCCCGGAGCGCCTTCAGGACCTCCCTAAGATGGAACAGGTGGTCGGCCCATGTGGAGGAGTGGATGACTACGTCGTCCAGGTAGGCAGCGGCAAACGTGCGGTGGGGCCGCAGGAGGATGTCCATCAACCGCTGGAATGTGGCGGGTGCCCCGTGTAGCCCAAAGGGGAGAACCCGGTACTGCCAGTGGCCAGTGGCCGTGCTGAAGGCCGTCTTGGGTCTGGCCTCTGGCGCCAGCGCAACTTGCCAGTAGCCCTTGGTCAGGTCCAAGGTGGAAATGAACCGGGCCCTCCCCAGGCTTTCGACGAGGTCGTCCACTCTGGGGAGGGGGTAGCTGTCGAACTCGGACACCTGGTTCAGTCTCCGGAAGTCGTTGCACAGCCGCATGCTCGCGTCCGGCTTTGGCATGACGACGATGGGGCTGGACCAGGGGCTGCTGGACTCCTCTATGACGTGGTCCCGTAGCATCCGGCCGATTTCCTCCTCACTGGCTTTGCGTCGGGCCTCTGGGACACGGTAGGGCCGTTGTCTCACCACTACGCCGGGGGGAGTTTTGATTTCGTGCTGGACCAGCTGGGTCATCCCCGGGGAGGCCGAGAACACATCTGAGAACTGGTCGATCAGCTCAGTGAGCTCCTGTCTCTGGGCGGGGGTGAGGTCCTCCCCTAACCCGACCAAGGTACGCTTGCCGTGGTCCGAGTCCCGGGTTGCGTATGCCGATACTACTGGGGCCGGTTCTATCCACTTCTTCAGGAGGTTCACGTGGTAGAGCTTCTCCTCTGCACGCTTACCGGGCTGTTGCAGGCGGTAGTTGACCGGGCCCCGGCGCTCGAGGACTGTATAGGGGCCTTGCCACCGGGCCAGGAACTTACAGGCACTGCTGGGCACTAACAGGAGGACCCGGTCCCCCGGCTGGAATTCTCGGGGCTGTGCTGGGCGGTTGTACACTTTTCTTTGCTCCTCCTGCGCAGCGTGCATGTGCTCCCGGACTATGGGAGCTACCCGGTCGATCCTCGCTTGCATCTCCTGCACGTATTCGACGACCGAGCAGAAGGGGGACGGTTGCTCCTCCCAAGCTTCGCGTGCCACGTCCAACAGTCCCCGCGGGCGCCGGCCGAACAGGAGCTCAAAGGGGGTGAAGCCCGTGGACGCCTGGGGGCACTCTCGGACGGCGAAAAGCACGTAGGGGAGGAGGAGGTCCCAGTTCCTCCCCTCCTCGTCCACCACCCGGCGCAGCATCCGTTTGAGAGTCTGGTTAAACCGTTCGACTAGCCCGTCGGTTTGGGGGTGGTAGACTGACGTCTTGAGGTGCTTCACCTGCAACAATCGACACAAGTCGGCCATTAATTTAGATACAAAAGGCGTACCTTGGTCGGTCAACACGTCCTTTGGAATCCCCACCCGACTGAACAGGAGTACCAGCTCCCTGGCGATGTTCTGGGAGGTGGCCTTGCTCAGTGGCACCGCCTCGGGGTACCGAGTGGCATAGTCCACAATGACCAGGATGTACTCGTGGCCCCGGGCAGACTTGGGTAGGGGGCCCACGAGGTCCATGCCCACACGCTCGAAGGGGACGCTGATGATGGGTAGAGGGATAAGGGGAGCCGGGGGGGGCGGCCGTGGGGCCGTGTGCTGGCACTGCGGGCATTGCTGGCAGAAGGCCCAGATATCCGCGTCCATCCCGGGCCACACAAAGCGATCCCTCAGCTTCTCCAGGGTGTTTCGTGGCCCCAGGTGGCCGCCGAGTGGATGTGTATGGGCCAGATGCATGACTGTGGGTGTCCTGGGTTTGGGGACCACCAGTAGGTCCACCTGCTCCCCGCGGCGGCAGGTCCGTTGGTAGAGGAGCCCATTCCGGACGAGGAAGTACGAAGCGGGGAGTCTCAGGTCGGGGCTTTGGTTGACCCCCTCTATCAGTCGCACCTGGGCCCAGCAGTGCTTCAGACGGTCGTCCTCCTTCTGCTCCCATCCGAACTTCCCCTCCCGGTTCACCTGGGAAAAGACAGACCACAGAGGATTAGTGGGTTGGGGGGTCTTACCTTCCGTGGAGGTCTCTCCGCCGTCCTGGGCCAGGTAGGCCTGCCGGGCCCGGCTCCTCTTCGTGCGTTGCCGCGGCCTCTGGGGCTCGGCTGTCGGACCCATCGGGAATCCTGGCCAGTCCCGTCCAAGGAGCAGGGGCACCGGGAGCTCGGGGATCAGGCCCACCTGGAGGGGCCAGACCCCGGCTTCGCCCTGGATCTGGACCTCGGCTGCGGGAACTTCCCGGGTGTCCCCATGGACGCAGGTTACGGTGAGAACCCCCCCGGGCGACGCCCCTTGGGTAGAATGGAGGGCCGGGCGAGGGTCACCGTGCTCCCGGTGTCCAGCAGGGCGGTTACCGGGTTCCCCTCGACCCACACCGTCAGGGAGGGGGCCTCCGGCGGCTGTTGTAGATGGAGGGCGCAGCCCGCTAACCATGGCTTCGAAGGCGGCCGGGCAGGTTCCCTCTCCGGCTCCGTAGGCATGGGCTCGTCCAGGGGGGTTCCACCAACGGGCGACCTCTGGCGAGTCCTCCAGGTGCGGGGGCGGGACTGGCGGTCGGCCCGGGGGCCAGGGGCCCCAAGGGGCTGGTCGCGGGGCTGCTGCTCATCTCGGCCGAGCTCCAGGGTGGCCATGGTTTGCTCCAGGGCTGTTAGGAGCTCCTGGGGCGTAGTCGGTGCGTGCGCCCCCACGGCCTGACGTTCTGTCCGGGGTAATGCCCTCAGAAAACGGTCGACAGCCACTTTTTCCGCCACCTCCGCGGCGGTATGCTGATCCAGCCGGAGCCACCTTTTGGTTATCCGGATAAGGGTGTTTAGCTTGCCGCGTGGTCGGGCCCCCGGTCGATAAGCCCAGCGATGGAACTCTGTCGCCGCCTGGTAGGGGGTTCGCCCACACCATGCCAGGACTCCCTCCTTCATTGCCGTGTAGTCGGCAGCTTCCTCTGGCTCAAGGGCATAGTAGGCCGTCCGTGCCTCTCCCGTGAGCAGTGGGCCGAGGGCGCGAGGCCAGTCGTCACGATCCCATCCCTCCCGGCGGGCAATACCCTCGAAGGCCTCGAAGTACGCCTCAAGATCTTCTTCGGGGCCTAGGGGGGGCAGCAGGCGGCGGATCTCACGGGCCGGGTCGGGGAGGGGCACGGAGGCTGCGGGGGTCTCAGTCCTCAGGCCAATCAGCGCCTGGGTTGCGACCTGAAGGCTCTCGGCAAGCTGTTGCGTCACGGCTTGCTGCTGGATGCTGGTCTCCAGCAGGTGTTGCAGTG
Source organism: Ictalurus furcatus (assembly GCF_023375685.1). Classification (NCBI taxonomy): domain Eukaryota; kingdom Metazoa; phylum Chordata; class Actinopteri; order Siluriformes; family Ictaluridae; genus Ictalurus; species Ictalurus furcatus. The sequence goes on from NC_071267.1 coordinate 12,068,720, forward strand.
TGGGATCCATGGGTTGCTTTTCCCCCCTTTTTTTTCTTTTTTTTTTCTTTTTCCCCCCCTCTCTCTCTCAGGGTTTTTTTTCTTCTTTTATTTTTTTTTTTTTTTTTTTGTGCTTATTTGTAGGCGAGTCTGTACTCTAGTGCCTGCATCCTCCACCAGTGTACGGAGTTAGCTCAGGGGAAGGGCAGAGCACAGACCCACAAGAGACAGATTGCAGTCACAATGGGTGGTTTTATTTATCTTAGTGTGAGCTGTCCGTCGTGAGGGGGCGAGGGTGTGTGAGTGCGTGGGGGTGTCGTGGGGGTGTGGCTGTCATGTGACCTTCTCGGGGGCGTGTCGGGGTTCCTGAGACGAGGGTGTGGGTCTCCCGTGCCGTCATCCACCGGTGCGTGCGTTCTCACCAGCCGGCGGTCTCGTCCGCACTCGCACCTTCGGAGAGAGAAGGGGAGAGAGAGAGAGAGAGAGAGAGAGATTAGCGGTCGGAGTGAGTCAATCTTGCCGTCGTGCTCAATGTTAGCACGCCTGTATGCCGCTGAAGAGCTCGCATGGAGTCTGTCTCTTCGCCGTCGTTTCCTTCTCTCTCGTACGGCCGGAAGCGCGTCCTTTTATCCTCCTCCTTCGTCGCCTGAGTGGTGGAATCTTCCCGAGGAATTCCCCAATCGCCGGCTGGTGTAGCGTCAACGGTCCCGCCCCACCGTGACGGTCCTTCCGGCTGATGGCGTGTCTGGCCCGAGGCTGTCCGCTTCGTTCCGGTGCGGCAGTTGGGGAAGGAGCGACTTTCTTCTCCTGCGCGCCGGCTGTCAGTCCGTCGCGACAATACATACACACACACATATCAAACGGAAGGTGGAGGAGCGCAAGGTCTCTAACATCCACCAGCGCCGTGATGTCGTCATGGAGGAGAGGAAGAGGACTCCAGTGGCAACCTGTGAAGCTCTGGTGAACTCCATGCCCAAGAGGGTTAAGGCAGTGCTGGAAAATAATGGTGGCCACACAAAATATTGACACTTTGGGCCCAATTTGGACATTTTCACTTATGGGTGTACTCACTTTTGTTGCCAGCGGTTTAGACATTAATGGCTGTGTGTTGAGTTATTTTGAGGGGACAGCAAATTTACACTGTTACACAAGCTGTACACTCACTACTTTACATTGTAGCAAAGTGTCATTTCTTTAGTGTTGTCACATGAAAAGATATAATCAAATATTTACAAAAATGTGAGGAGTGTACTCACTTTTGTGAAATACTTTATATATATAATATACACACACACAAAGTCATGTGAAAAAATAAGTACATCCCATGGAAATTGTTTGCTTTTTTGACATATTTGGACAAGTAAACATTTGATGATCTTTGAAACAGTGCATATTAATTAAGTTGATATACTTGAACAAAACCACAAGTAAAAATAGCTTTTTCAATAATTTATTCAACTGAAATATCAACAGATGTAAGATTATTTTGTGGAAAAAGTAAGTCAGTATTGCCCCCTTTAACAGAAATAACTTCTTGTAGGCATTTTGCATAATTGTCCACAAGGCTTGCTGAAACTTTTGACCATTCCTCCATGCAATATTCTTTCAGTTGCCAGATGTTTGAGGATTTTGTTCATTGCATGTACTGCCTGTTTCAAATCCCCCCACAAGAATTCAGTGGAATTCAAATCCAGGCTTTGACTAGGCCATTCCATTTCTTCTTTTTGAGACATTCCTTGGTGGATTTGCTAGTGTGATTAGGATCATTATCTTGTTGAAAGTTCCACTTTTGATTCAACTTCAACTTTCGGACAGATGGCCTCAAATTATCTTCGAGCACTCTTTGATATGATGCAGAATGCATAGTTGAGTCAATGAATGCAAGCTGTCCAGTCCCTGTGGCAGCGAAGCAACCCCAACCCATAACATTTCCACCTCATTTGGTATGAGGTGCTTCTCCTGAAAAGTTGTCTTTGTCACCGCCAAACATGTCTGTGGTTACTGTGGCAAAACAACTCTATCTTTGATTCATCTGTCCAGAGCACAATATTCCAAAAGGCTTGGACTTTGCCTATATGCTCATTGGCAAACTGTAGTATCGCAAAGGCTTTTTCCTGGCACGCCTCCCATGCACGTCAAATATGCGCAATCTCTTTCTGATTGTAGAAGCATGCACTTTGACACCAACAGTTGCAAGACTTACTAGCAGATCCTGTAATGAAATTTTGGGGTTCTTGGAGACTTCTTTTTTCATCAGGTGGTCTGCTCTTTGGCTGAATTTATTGAATTTGGGCTAAATTGTGAAAATTACTACAAAATTCAAATTTTATGTGTCATTTGAGTGAACGTTATTAATAGGCACTGTTTCAAAGAGGATCAAATGTTTGCATATATAATATATATATATATATATATATATATATATATATATATATATATATATATATATATATATGTATGTATTGGGCTGCAACTAACGATTATTTTTTAATCTTTTCAGTACCATTTTTTTTTGTTTATTTCAAATAAAATACACAAACTGAGTGTTACAAATATAAACTTATGACTAAAACTTCACACAACTGCTTTTCCAATTATATAAGACTGAAAAGAACCCAATACACACATACACACTCCAGATTATATATTATTAATTTAGGACTGTAGTTTAATTCTGTGTTTTTTTTTTGCATTCATAAAAAGTAATGCATAAATACTTATATATAATATAAACTTATATATATTAGAGCTGCAACAACTAATCGATAATAATCGATTATGAAAATTGTTGTCAACGAATGTCATTATCGATCAGTTGGTCTGCACAGCACGGGGGAGATTTACTCGTTACGTTACTTCTGTTCAGAAAACACGGTTCGGAGAGTAAATACTAAAGTTGTGTCCCAAATGAAGTACTATACACTTTCAGTGTGCACGGAGTACTCTACCATCTAATGTGTGAATTTTAGAAAGGTAATATCATCTCTAATGGAACACTAGTGGTTTTTTTTTTTTATTAACCGGAAGTATAAGCCACTTCCTAGTCGACGGCGCTTGACGTCACATGCATGTAATGCGACACCGCCGAGAAGATTTATAACCTTTATAAAGCAGAGTTTGTGGAGAACTGAAGCTCCCTGCCTTAGAAGACTTGGAGGTCACACTTTCTTCCTCAGTCACTTGATGATTATGCCTCTGTCTGATGTCTGATGAGGACTGAGGTCATGTTGGGAATAAAAGGTAACATTGACATAAATAGTAAACTGAAGAAAGTCATTGTCGGTGACTCTGGGTATCTGCTAAAGCTAGCGGCGTCGCATTACGTGCGTATGATGTCATGCACCACTGATTAGGAAGCGGCTTATACTTCCGGTTAGTAAAAAACTAATGTGTTCCATTTGAGACGATGTTACCTTTCTAAAATTCATAAACTAGACCAGTGGTTCTCAACCTTTTGTGAGTTCTGGACCCCAAGCATATTTCGAACAAACCAAAAGGACCCCTTCACTCCACAACAATTATAGGCTATATATTTAACAGTCATTTCTATATATGTTGCTTTATTTTATTAATATTTAACATTAATAATATTAATATTGGACATTTTATATTGAATCAAACCATTTCAAGATTTTATTTTTTATATTATATTGTTGGTGCGACATTTATTTTGACTCTCTGAATTATCTTTTGTTTATTTTATCCATCAATGCAGCACTTGAACTTCTCTACCACTCATAGGTTTTTCCAAATTATCATTTCATTTGTATATAAATTTAAAATAAATTTAATCAATGAACGATTGTGATATTTGTGAATGCACTCAAATTACCAAATTGGTTCATTTTAAAACATCTCATTTGAATATGTTTTGATCCATTTAAAAAAAAAATGTATGTGTATATATATATATATATATATATATATATATATATATATATATATATATATATATATATATATATATATATGCCACATGATAGTGGAAGCTTGGGGAGGCTTTAGCTACAAAAGGTTCAGAACCTCTGGTCTAACCCATTGTTATGAATGACTACGGGAATTTGGCATATGTGTTACCTAATATTTATACCCCGTTGAAACAGGAAGTCATGGTTGAACAATATCGTTTTCCTAGTCACCCAGGTGTACTAAAAAAAATTTAAATATCAATGGGAACATACTTTAAAAATATTTTTTTTTTATATGAATTCATAGGGTTGCGAATAATTGTTGCACACCTGTATTTAACAAAGAGATTTTTTTGTTAAACCTGTGGTGTGGTTGATATCCATGAGAGCAGAGTATTTTTGTGAATTTTTTTTTTAACAAATGTTTAAACAATAAAGAAATTTTTTTCAAAATTTTGAAAAATTCATATATATATATATATATATATATATATATATATATATATTTATGTATATATATGTATGTATATATGTATTACAGTTATGTACAAAAGTTGAACAAAAATGCTGTACAGCAAAGATGCCTTCAAAAATAAAGAAATTAAATGTTTCTCCATTAAAAAAAATACTATAAAGTGCAGTAATAAACTAATTAATTAGAAAAAAAAATTAGTATTAGTAGTCTCAGGTACACTTTCTGCAGTTTTATAAGGATTGTCACAGTTCACAAGTCACGGTTCTTCTGGAGATTTTGACTCACACTTGCTTCTTATTTTTACAGCAAAACCCAGCAGCCTTTATTATGTTTTTGTCTGAAAACTGTTCCCTTACATAATATGCTTCTTTCTTTCCTGATATACACACATTTTTCTGTAACATTTAATTTTGTGCTGAAAAACTAAAGTTTGGGAATCTAAAATGTTTTTGTACTCAATAATGTAGAAATCATATAGTAAAATAAAAATCATAATTTTACTGTTTTGTGTTTTAGAGAGGTTATCACAGGATCATGATGTTTGGGGGGGGGGGGGGAGCATGGTAATGATTTTAAGTCCCTTTTCCATTTCTGCAGGACAAAACCTCCTCTGTCAAAGCCCTTGATTGAGACCCATTCAGCTGATTCACTCCTATTAGGTAATGATGATAACTTCAGCATTAATGATGTCAGATGTTGTCCTTGAAGCAGCTCTTATGCTTGTACATGTCTCTTTGTTAGATGGCCACAACCTGGACTCAGACAGATACTGTATCATCAGTGCTGATCTCAGAGACCTCTCAGGCTTAGAGGAAAAACTCAGAAAATTCAACATAAATACAGAGTAAGTCATGTGTTTTTGATCTAGTCTATGTAGTTTCTGTGAGTTTCTAATAGGTAACAAATAAAAGACAGCATAATAGGAAATAGGAAAATAATCACAGACAGGATTTTATTAAATTAAGGAACATCACAGTGTAATTTATCCATTTATAGTTACATTTAATGTTGTGAAGATCCATCTGGTTAAGTAATTTCTGTGCAAATATATATGTGCCGTGTATATTTAAACTTTTCAGTCACATGAAGGCTGTGGGATGTTGTGACTAAACTCACGTACCTTGTGCGTGACAGAGTCAGGTTTTAAAATGTTACGTTCATTGACATAAAAGGCACAACAAATACATTGGACTTGGCTGGCCATATTGGCTTGATATAATTTTCACATTTATTGTTTAGTTAAATATCCCATTGCTGGTGGCCTTCACAACAATAGCACACCAGGGATTTATTAAAATATCCACATGTGCGTCAAAAAAGCTCATCTTCTCGGATGTGCAATGCTGAGTCTTGGAAATGTTTACAAACATAGAATGTCTACGACATCAGTGACCTCGATTTCAAGGACTCTTTCTTCAGATGCCATTCTTTAACTTCCTCTGAATAACCCACATTTACAGTTTGTGGAACTTGGCTTTACTTCACTCCAAATTATTGTCTTGTGTATAAAATGCTTCTTCAGCGTCTTAACAGTGGGGTTTCTTACACAATATTCAGCTCACAGTATTTCTTACACTATATCGCCGAAAGTTTGTGGACACCTGACCTACTCACCCGTATGTATTCCTTCCCCAAACTGTTGCCACAAAGTTGGAAACACAGTTGTCTAGTATGTATTTGTATGCTGTAACATTACAATTTCACTTCACTGGAACTAAGAGGCCTAAATCTGTTCCAGCATGACAATGCCCTGTGCCCAAAACGAGGTCCATAAAGACATGGTTTACCAAGGTTGCTGAGTGACCTGCACAGAGCACTGACCTCAACCCCACTGAACACGTTTGGGATGAACTGGAACACTGACTGTACACAAGGCCTCCCCTCACAACATCAGTGCCTGACCACTCTAATGCTCTTGTGGCTGAATGAGCACAAATCACCACAGCCACTCTCATAAATCTAGGAAATCCTTCCCAGATAAGTGGAGGTTATTATAACAGCAAAGAGGGAATTAAATCAGGACACAATTTTGGCCTTGTAGTGTATATTTTAATGCTGTTTAAATATACATAATATCCTCAAGTAGTACCTTCTCGACCATTAAGAACATTGCAAAACTACTATACACTACAACATTTATACTGTTTGTGGTCAGAACATATTTATGTTGTATTGTCCCCCATAGCAATGCTATAGGAGAAACGCTGTTGCTTACTCCACCCTGTTTGTCATTGTTTTATTTTATGTCTTTTTGTTCTTTCAAATTAGATTGCCAACACTCTTTGTTTCTGAATGTGTGCTGGTGTACATGACCCCAGAGCAGTCCTCCAAACTGGTGCACTGGGCTGCACACACCTTCCACACTGCCATGTTTATCAATTATGAACAGGTAAGATGCAGGTACAATCATTGACAATCAGTTTAAATTTAACAATGCGATTTAGGTTTATCTGTGCGTTCAAGTCCTCCTGGGAAGTTCGTATTTATGAGTTGGGAAGTCGTAATTACAACATCTGGTGTGTTCAAGTCACCTTGGTTAGAGAACGATGGTGGTGTACCTTCCCTTAATTAACTACAAAAATATACAGCAAGGTTTCTTTTTTTTAACTCCTAGAAAATGAAGAACAAAGAATGTATATCAGGTGTGTTTTGCCTTTTTATGCGGCCGTAAACTTTATATATTTTATCGTAATTGTACAATGCTATCGTGTTTTGTGCAGGCAGTTAACTTGTTTTATTGTAAATAAAAAAGCCTGATAATAACTTGCTGCACATACCAAACACGTAACTGAAATCAGCTACAGACATTGCATCCATTGATTCCACCATGTTTTCTTACTGACACGCCCCATCTCAGAAACTAGGAACTCAAAGAAAATCCAGAGTTACCCACTCATAATTGTGACTTTGTGGCGGTGTTCATGTGCATTCAACTCGTAAATACGATCTTTCAGACATGACTTAAACGCATCACATGTCCCCAGCAAAGAATGTATATCAGGTGTGTTTTGCCTTTTTATGCCGCTGTAAACTTTATATATTTTATCGTAATTGTACAATGCTATCATATTTTGTGCAGGCAATTAACTTGTTTTATTGTAAATAAAAAAGCCTGATAATAACTTGCTGCACATACTAAACACGTAACTGAAATCAGCTACAGACATTGCATCCATTGATTCCACCATGTTTTCTTACTGACACGCCCCATCTCAGAAACTATGAACTCAAAGAAAATCCAGAGTTTCCCACTCATAATTGTGACTTTGTGGCGGTGTTCATGTGCATTCAACTCATAAATATGATCTATCAGACATGACTTAAACGCATCACATGTCCCCTGCAAAGAAGAGCTTAGAGCCTGTGCTATAATTAAATGCAAATGTAAATCATGGCATAGCATAGAAGTGATGACAGTAATGAGGCTGTAATACAATTACCTAGTGAAATGCTTTCATTTCTGATCCCATCATTGCCCCCATTTTACAGGTGAACATGGCTGACCGGTTTGGGCAGATCATGATTGAAAATCTGCAGAGACGACAGTGTAATCTGGCTGGAGTGGATGTGTGCCAGTCCTTGGATTCTCAGGTAATTGGGAATTCATTTTGACACTGTAAAATCTATAAACCAGTTGTTTTCACTGTGTATTGTGATGCTACTAAAAACAGGGCTGACCATATTTGTTTTGAGTGATACACATGGAAAATTTTTGAGTCAATCACTGGATGTTTTGTGAAGAACCATTTGCTCTACCCATAATCACTGTGAGGCCCTTGTGAAGTGGCATTGTAGATTGTATATGCCTCTTTCCTCTGACTGCAATTGTCCAGCACTGTGTCACTCTGTAATCGCATTTCTAGCTGATCTGCTGGGGGTCATACACGTTTTTGCCCGTGGCTAATTCTGTGTTGGTCAAGAATAGAAACTCTTTGCCAACCTCTGCTGTAATTTATAAAATGCATGGTTGTCCATTTGAACAAAAAGCTTGAACTTACAGCTCAAGGTTCTAGGATTTTCATGTGAGAGTATTGCATTATATATTACTTGCAGTGTTGGGTAAGTTACTCAAAAAAGTAATCCACTACAGATTACTAATTACTACTTTAAAATTAGCAATTAAACTAATTAAAGGTAAAGATAGAACTTTTCTAACTAAGCTAGTTTGGTGTCGCTAGCCAAGGGGAGGCACAAGTAAGCTATGGGTTTAGCTGCTACAGTGCTATGCAAAGTACATTATCTTTCCTTACACTCTGCTCATATCATGTTCACGTAAACCGGAATTCATAGACATTTACACACCTTGTTTTCCTACTAAACATGAGAGGATGTTACTGTTTCAGGTTGAACCCCTTTACTGGTATAAAAAAAAAAAATCGGCGTATATCCATTTTTCCTCACACTGACTGTGAGCTAGTGTTTGGCAGAATTGAGAGCTGTCAGCCAATAAGACACGAGTATTTCCACATATTTTCCTCTAAACCCTGTCTGATTGGTCTCGCCTCCGTTCACTGAAGATATAAAATTACAACACTGCCATTTTTATTTATTAATTCTCCAAGTGGTGAATTATTTAGGGCTAAAGAAAAATTTTCAAATGCCCAGGCCAGGTTACCCCCCTGACAGCCATGCAAAATATGATTTATTTTAAAAATGCTTTCTACTTAATATTGTTTTCCTGCAAATAAATTTGTAATGCAAGTAACGTAATTTTATTGACATCAGTAACTGTAAACAAATTATATAAATTTAACATTGCGTTACAGTTACATGCGTTACAGTTACATTAAATGTGTTACAGTTACATTAACACACACTGCGTTATCAGAAAAACTCATTAGAATGCAGTAATACTTTGTAACGCGATAAACCCAACTCTGATTACTTGTGTGTGTTGTTTGTATTGTTACTGTCTGCTCAGTGCCCAACAGGTGGTTGGAAATCAGGCAAAACTGTCAAGTTCAGATGTTGTGTTTTAGTGCTGCAGCTGTTGCTGTTGGCAGAGCCCAACATGAGCAGTTTCAAAGTGCAGGATGGTTAAATGCAGCTTCACCTGAGATTACATACTGATAACATAGTTCAAATGTGTAAATGTATATACTTACATTTTTAAAAAAATATTTCATTCTATCCTTTAGTGAATTCAGAAGAAATCTTTTTTGTTTGCTTGTTTGTTTCTTTGAAAGTTGGACAGAATGACATGATTTTTATGTGAAATCTGTTTCAGAAGGAACGCTTCCTGTCTACAGGATGGGAGAGTGTGAACGCACTGGACATGATGGCAGTCTATAGCCTGCTTCCTCAGGAAGACGTAAGCAGGTACAGGATGCGGGGAAAAAAGCAGCTTGTGTATTGTGCCTATGGGATTTCATGACTAATGTAGTACATTGTGTGTGACAGAACCTGGGTTTGAATTGTTACATTCACTAGAAACAATGCATTTAGGATATTTGGCACCATAAAGAGATTGGGCTTGGCATTTGACTTCTTAGAATGTCTTATGAGAATGTTTGCATTTACAGGATTGAACGACTGGAGTTTTTAGATGAGAAAGAGCTACTCCAGCAGCTTCTTCAGCACTATAGTATCTGCTGGGCAGTAAAGGACACACTCAATCTAGGTGAGCTTATCTATTCCAGCTTTCAAATAGTACAGTATTAGTAAAAAATATTGTCCTTTATATTCTTCCCTTCCCCATCGGTGTACACATTTTGAGTCTCATAAATGTCCAGAAATAATTGGCAGTGACCCTTTTCCCTTTTTTAGGCATTTCACAAATTGGCTTTTGAGTTTAACTGCGACCTGGTTGGGAGAACTACAAGTCTTGTGCCAAGGTCAACATGAATTGGAGGAAGTCATTTCAGCTTATTTTCCCTTTGTGACGTCAATAAAAAAGATGAGACCACTAAATTGTCTTATTTTGCCTTTGTTCTCCTTTAAAATATCCCCTGTGAGGAGATAGGCTGCAAATTTAAGTGTAATAATAATAATAAAAATAATAATAATAATAATAATGACGACTATTACTACTACTATTATTAGTCAAAAGTGTTTTAGAATAATAATAAAGTCATCAAAACTCTGGAATAACACAAATGGAACTATGGGAATTATGTTGTGTTTAAAAAAAATCCAAAATAAATCCAAATAATTGAGTATTTTATCATTTTTAAAGTAGACCCCCTTTTTAACTAGAACTTATTGGCTGCTTTTTGGAATATTTCACTCCAAGTCATCCATTTAAAAAAATTTTTCTAAATACTATGCAAGTTTTCTAACGAAAGAAATTAATATGTTGACAATCATATTTTTGTCTAAAACACAGATTTCAAACATTTAGTCTACTTACACACACACACACACACACACACACACACATATATATATATATATATATATATATATATATATATATATATATATATATATATATGTATGTATGTATGTGTGTGTGTGTGTGTGTGTGTGTAAAAAAAAAATTGCTTGTTAATTTATAATATATACACTACACACACTCACCATCCACTTTATTAGGAACACCTGCACATTCATGCAGTTATCTAATCAGCCAGTCACGGCTCAAACTGGACAGTTGAAGGCTGAACAAAGACCTGATGATTTCTTTTTTTCTAATCGTCAAACATCCGGTTTGGATGAGTCTGGACTCATCAACCTCACGGTTCAATGTTTTGTGCATGCTGGGATGCTTTTCTGCGTGCCACGGTTATAAAGAGTGATTATTTGAGTTACTATATCCTTCCTGGCAGAGTGAACCAATCTGGATATTTTCCTCTGGCCCCGCTTATCAATAAGGCATTTCCACCCACAGAACTGCCATTTTTCACACCATTCTGTGTAAACTTCTGTTGTGTGTGAAATTCCCAGGAGATCAGCAGTTTCTGAAATACTCAAACCAGCCCATCTGACACCAACAACCATGCCATGATCAAACTCACAGAGATCACGTTTTTTCAGCATTCTGATGTTTAATGTGAAGATAAAATGTAGCTCTTGAGCTGTATCTGAATGATTTTATGCATTACACTGCTGTCACATGATTGGCTGATTAGATAACTGCATGAATGTGCAGGAGTATGGGTGGTTCTAATAAAATAAACTGTGAGTGAGTGTGTGTGAATATATATATATATATATATATATATATATATATATATATGTGTGTATATATATATATATATATATATATATATATATATATATGTATATATGTATATATATATATATATGTATATATGTATGTGTGTGTGTGTGTGTGTGTGTGTGTGTGTGTATAAATTATGAGAAGAGTACCTGTATTCTGGCTAATTGTCATTTTGAAAGTTAGGAAGCACTAATTTGCTTGAAGAGTAAAATCATGTCATTTATTTTCTTCTCACACACCATGATTTCACACTACAGTAATCTAAACGTCACATGTAACTAGTGTTACACATTTATAATTTGTACAGACAAATTAAAAATCTCATTCGTAACACTGAATTGTTCAATCCTGTATGTAGTTTTTTGAATGTAGTTTTTGGACAAATGGGGTTTCACAGTGGACACTGGACCCTGATATCACAAGAGTTTCCCTTATTTGTGTGTGTGTGTGTATTTCTGGGGAAACATTAAACCAGTGTGACCTTGTGCAGAACACGAGTCAGTCTACAGTACTGTATCTTTCTCTTTTTTTGGTCAACATTGTCTCCATTGGTCATCATTGTTTATAAATTATCACCTATGTGATTGATAGGTGCTAAATATTGCATCTACGAATTGATTTGGACGTCATGTGCGTCACGTCATAAAATTTTATGGTCACAGATATGATGGTCGTAGATAAACAGTATCCATCCATAATCTTATGCCCATCACCCCAGACTCTTTACTGCCCTGCACAAGTGGGTGGTTTCTGTGGCTATTGAATGGGTGAGAGGAGGAAGGAGGGGGGATGCCTGGTCCTCCCTCCCTCACCCTCTTTCCCTCCCTCACATGCACCTTTATCAGCGTGAGATTGGAGGACACATGGACAGTCAGTTACCGTAGAGAAACATGACTGAGTCCAAGTGTGAGCTTTTTACCGTGGCCAGTGCAGAGACTGTCCAGTGTCAGAAAGAGCAGGCCGCCCCAATGGGTTTCTTCGAGCGCTATGTACAGCCCTGCCTGGCCGAGCTTATCGGCTCCACTCTCTTCATATTTGTAGGCTGCATCTCAGTCATCGGCAACGTGGGAATCACAGGGAGTATTCAGCCTGCGCTGGCACATGGACTGGCCCTGGCTATCGTTGTTGCAGTGTTTGGAGAGATCAGGTCAGGACTTTAGAGCTCAGTGTACTTTTAGGAATTTTGTTCAATTCTTGTAATTAACTTATTATTTAATGAACAATAGAATTTTAAATAACAATACTACTTTATGAAATGTATCATTTAGTATATTAATAAGATGGAGCCTTTATTTTGTATGATTAACAAAATGTAAAATTTTGTTTTACAAAACTACTTACTTTAAAATAGGATTGGTTGAAGGCTTGTGTACAGTTTCTGTAATTTACTGTGAGTGTTAAGATGTGATTGTGATCAATTTGTGTTTTCCTTAGTGGGGGTCACTTTAATCCAGCTGTGACGGTGTGTGTGTACCTTGTGGGAGGAATGGAGCTGATCCTTCTTGTTCCATATGTACTTGCACAAATATTTGGTGGAATGATTGGGGCTGGTCTTGCCAAAGTAAGACTAATAAGTATTGTTCAGTACTCATGCTATAATTATGCTGATATAGTCTTTATTCTAATGGTGATTTTAATTTAATCAATACCAATAGGCTATGAATTATCATTCTAACAGTTTTTCTTATAATACTTCAAAGTCTTATTAATTTTCAAGATTCATTAGTAAAAATATGACTAAATCGTGTATTATAGTACATAAATTACCAGCTGATGTCTATTTGACAGCTAATGTCTTTTTCCCTAAGGCATGCATTAATGCATGTTTTTTATGAAAGTTATTTTGTTTGTTCTAGGCCATCTCCCCACCCATTCAGTTCAGTAATGCATCTGGAGCTGCGTTCACTGCTATCAGTAGCAGCGCTGATGTAGGAGCTGTTACTGTGGCTGAAATGGTGATGACTCTCTTCCTGACCATGGTGGTCAGCATGGGGGCTGTGAATGGGAGGACACGTTGCCAGTACGCTCCCTTCCTCATCGGCCTTACAGTGACAGCGAACATCCTGGCTGGGTAGATCTTTTTTTACCCACTAGGGGGTTTATATTGGGCATATACTGCCTTTAATTTTATCAGTGTCCCAGTCTTACTCATGAACAGAGTTGGGTGTAACACATTACAAAATAATCTAATTACATTTTCTGATAAAACAAATTTTAAATTTATATAATTTGATTACAGTTACTGATGTCAATAAAATTGTTACTTGCATTAAAATTTATTGTTAAGAAAACAATATTAAGTAAAAGGTTTTTTTTAAATAAATCATGTTTTGCGCGGCTGCCGGGGGCGAAACCTGGCCTGGGCATTTGAAAATTATTTTCTTTTTCTTTTCTTGAAACTGAAACAGTAACATCCTTTCATGCTGAGCAGGAAAACAAGGTGTGTAAATGTCTATATGAGTTCCAGTTTATGTGAACATGATATGAGCAGAGTGTAAGGAAAAATAATGTACTTTGCATGGCACTGTAGCAGCTAAACCCATAGCTTTCTTGTGCCTCCCCTTGGCTAGCGACACCAAACTAGCCTAGTTAGAAATGTTTTATATTTTATCGGTCTGGTAGTCCTACAGCAGTAGCAACACCCAGGGCAAATTTTATGATAAATCCAACTTTTTTGTAGTGTATTTTTGTAGGTTTTGAAAGTAACTTGAAAGTAAAGTAATTGGTAATCTGATTACTTTTTACATGCAGTAATCAGTAATGTAATCAAATTGCAATTTTAAAGAAGTAATTAGTCATCTGTAGTGGATTACTTTTTTGAGTAATGTACCCAACACTGCTCATGAACTCCTTGTCTACTGAACATATTAGTGTTCTCCAAGCTCTAATAAAGGGGTTAGTAATGAGCTGAGGGGAATAGAGAAGCACTTAAATATTGTGGCACTAGGGTAAAATCTATATGACTTTAATATAGTGGTTTAATAGTAGAGGTACTAGTTTAAAGCTTGTTAATAAATGTCATGTGACCTCAGATAAGGGAAAAAAGTTACAAAAGCTTACTCAATACCTAAAGCAAGTTTATTTAAATAAGACTGACTGATATTTATTTCACAGGGGTATGATCTCTGGAGCGTGCATGAATCCAGCTCGAGCTTTTGGACCAGCGGTGGTGGCTAATCACTGGGCCTATCACTGGGTATATTGGATTGGACCTATGATTGGTGCTTTGCTCACCGTCAGCATCATCAGGTATTGGACACCACACTTGGTCCAACTTCTTGGTCAAAATGTGTAGATTTTTCTGTAAAAAAAAAAACTAAACATGAATATCATAACCTGGTGTTATTGTTTATGGATTTAAGAGGTAATTAATTGTTTGTGTGTTCTTTGTTCTAGGTTATTGATGGGCGACAAGAAGACTCGCATTGTATTTAAATAATAGAGCTGCGGCTTATGAGGGTCATTCATGACATACTTTTGATTAGCCATTAAGTAGCCATTAAGGATGCTATGTAGAAAGTTTCACTAATTTTACCTTGTTTGTCTTGTTTGTTTTTTCTTCATTACTGTTCAAACAAGCTAACAGTAACAGGCTAACAACTGCATATTAACTGTATAAAGCTGTATTTTATTTCATCTGCTGTAAAAACAAATCTTCTACTTGTTTAACATTGTATCTTCCTAAATAGTGAAAAATCATGTACAAAATAAAACCTTTTGCTTTTGTTTGGTAACAATTTAGATAAAATTGTTCCTTGTGCATAAGTTTGAGAAGTTTAAGGTGATGTCAAAAAACACTTGGTGACCTTGTATTTTATACTTCAGTATCAGGTGAGTGCTCTAACTATTATGAGATCAAAATTCAGCAACCCTCATAATTCAGATCAAAGATCAGCATTTTCAATGGATTATTTCAGCTATGCAGTATCTTAAATGAGGGAAGTGATAAAGTTAACACAAAGTTGGGCAGTGAGCCAAACTGATAAGCAAATATCATGCACAGGGGTTTTATGGTGGTTTGCCTAGACAAACAATTTCTTACACAATATATGACATGACAAGCGCACTTGTTTCTATATGCCACTTCCTGTGATACAGTGGTCTCAGGAGGTATAGAAAGTAAATATCCATAGGTTTGTTCCTACTGGAATTTCTGTTTTGAAAAAAACAACTGCATTATTGTTAAAAAAAAAAAAAAAAAACAAAAAAACAAAGCCACCAACTGCATGTGTTTAGCTGATGTCTTCAAGCAAAAAAAAAAAAGGTCTGCAGTAATGAATTATTCCAGATTAGAGATAAGATTAAAAATAAGATAAATGTTATTACCTCTTGGTGAAAATTCTCTGTGGACACACTTTGCTCTAGCATACAAAAATGCAAGACATTAAATTGAGTAAAAAATACCTTTCACCACTCTCTGTTGCACATTTGCCTTGCGTATTAAACTGTGTTCATGAGTTTTTTAATTACCCAGAAGCAAATATATTAAATGTGTTTTGCTTGTGTTTTGAATGCAGAATGTGAATAGGATCATATATCCTTTCTTTGACATAGCTGGATGAATATAATATTAATATTATATTATATTTCCATAGCTGTCTTTGCTGCTTATAGAAGAGTACAATATACATATTGACTGAAGAGATGGACTCCCATATTATACTGTTATTCTATTGTTGCCACTCCTAGAAATTCTTATGAACAAAATATAACTGAAGCACATTCGTACTTCTGTATTATAAGTTAACCTGAGGTGACACGGAGGCCAAACTCCCTTAGTCATTCAGCAACATGGAGAAGATTACAAAATGCACAACTGAAATGATGCAAAAAGTGTTATGACCTTCATAAATCAGACAACAGCTATAAAATGTACACACAAATTCACACAATGATAACAGACTCTATCTTTTGGCATGGCCATCCCAGTCCCCTGAACTAAACCCCATAGAAAACCTGAGGGCAGAGCTGAAAATAAAAGTCCACAAAAGAGGACAGAGGACCCCAGAGGATGTGGGGAGATTCTGTATTGAGGAGTGCTCTCAGATTCTTTACTCTGTATTCTTCTGTCTCATCAAACTTTAGAGGAGACAAATCAGTGTTGTTAAGTACTAAATTCATCGGTGCCAATAATTGTGATGTGTTGTTTTGTTAAAAGATATACATTTTTGAAGTGTTTTTTTTTCCTAAATAATATTTACTTAAATGAAAAGTTAAATATCTCATATTTCAATGTGAAATTGAGCTAACTAAATACAAAGATATTTTCTCATAACTTCTTCTTATACCCTTCTTTACCAAGGGTGCCAGTAATTCTGAAACAGACTGTATATACCATACCATAGATGTAAGTAGGAATTTTTCTTCAGTCCTTTAATAAACTTATGTTCCAGTATCAGCATTAAAAAAAAAGCAGAGTGAATGCCATGCAATCAGATTTTGGACAAATATTTTTTCATTTAATAAATAGCACAGAACCAGCAACAGAATTACGGCATTTTTGCTCCCTCTGATCTGAATATCCTCAGAGTTACACCTACAGAATCCCATATGTTTTGTTGGTTGGGACTTGATAGGACGAGCTCATTGCCATTCATCTCCGGCCAGGATGTTTGACGTTTCTGCAAATGTGGCATAAATGTGTATATAGTTATATCCAGTCACGCTGGTGATGGGGGTCAAAGTAATAACACTCTATCTACTCTGTCAGCCTAGTATAGTAAAGTGGGGCTATTTATATATGCCAGTACAGAGGTTGCTAGTGTGTTACTCCTTGGTCTTTTAGTAAAGCAGTTAAACGGCAACATACATCTGCAAAGATGGAAGAAGAGAAAGTGGAGCTTAGAGAGATAAACAGGTCCTCAGAAGACAAGTTCAGAAAGTCAGCTAAACCAGCCAACAGGTTTGAGAGAATAATCCAGCCATGCATTGCTGAGCTTGTGGGGACTATGTTTTTTGTCTTCATTGGTTGTGTATCAGTGATTGAAAATGTTGAGGCAGTGGGTCGTCTGCAGCCAGCGCTGGTGCACGGGTTGGCAGTGGCTGTACTAGTGGCATGTATGGCAGAGATCAGGTAGTGCTTTTGTGGTATTATTTCTATTTCTGTGTTTACATTAGCTGAGAAACTTGTGTATATGTTAGTACTAAGTTCTAAATAAGAACTTTTTGGCTTCACAGTGGATCTCATTTCAACCCACCATTTACTTTGGCTATTTTCTTATGTGGAGGAATGCAGTTAGCAATGGTTATCCCGTATCTTATCAGCCAGCTTGTTGGAGGATTGCTTGGTGCTGCCATGTCAAAGGTTGGTCTATTAGATTTATATAAGTTTTCCAAAGCATTGATGCAATTGCTTTAAAGTTTGAAATTATATCAACTAGCCAGTTGTGACATATTTATGAATAAAACAGGCTTATCAAAATGATTATATGTTCTCCAGCTCATGACATCAAAGGAAAACTACATAAATGCCACTGGTGCAGCTTTTACCATTCTACATTCAGATGAACAAGTACCTGGTGCTATCTTTGCCGAGATGGCAATGACCTGTCTGGTGACTATGGTGGTGCTGCTGGGGGCAGTAAATGGGAAAAGCAAGAGTCCCATGGTACCTTTCCTGGTGGGCTGCACTGTGATTGTCAACATCCTGGCAGGGTAGGACAAGAACAATCTTTCATTTTCACAGTTTTATCACTATTATGCACAATAATAGTCTCCATTCAAATACTCTCTACTGTTTGTGTGGATGAGAATGCACTGATTAACCAAACCAAATCATTCAGACTTTTAAATACTATGAGAGCAAATAGGCTCAAATAATCAGTAGGAAAACTGCTTCAATGGTTTTATTGGCTGTATATTTACATTAGATGATCATGTGTTTGGTATCTCAGAGGTGATGTATCTGGCACCTGTTTGAACCCTGCAAGAGCTTTGGGACCTGCACTGGTAGCCGGTCACTGGGATTATCACTGGGTATACTGGGTTGGCCCTATTGGAGGAGGTTTAATAGCTGCAGCCCTTGTAAGGTGAGTCTATGACCTAGCTGATTTAAGGCTGATCATTACAGCATTTTTCACATTTATGGTATTGGTCAAAATACATTCATTATATTATATTTCAAGTATTGCTTCTAATTAATGATTCAAATCTTTTAAGGCTGCTGCTTGGCGATGAGAAGATTCGAGTTATAATGAAATGATGCCACTATCACAGGAACCTTTAAAAAACACAAGACTGTTTGTTCAACATTCACCAGTGCTGATGTCTTAGAGTGCTGAAGTGGTCATATGGCCAGCTGAATTTATATATTCCCAAGTGTATTGTATTATTATTAATAATAATATAACTTTGCAAAGAACAATACAGAAGAAATTAAACAGAAGAAAATGTACAGTGTTGTTTAACTCTTAGTTAACTCTTCCAGTGATAATTATAAGGATATTACTGAAGAAATTCTTAAAATTTTGCATGATGAATTTTCTACTGAAATAAATACATTTTTATAACAGCACAGGACGATTTTTTTGAACAAATTCAAAGGAACTTATATAAGTAACTATATTTTTACAGACCTTTTTGTAAAATCCTTTCTGAAATAAACATTTTAATTTTAACATCACCCAAAGACTAGATTTTTTTAAATTAATAAATTAATACATTTTTAAATTTATTAATTTATTTGTTTGTTTGTTTGTTTGTTTGTTTATGGGGTGGGATCTCCTCCACTTGATGTGCGTATATGAGAGCAGCACAGTTTTAAGCAGTAGATAGTGAACGTGTGAGGCAGCACATACGCGTTTTGTACCTCGCAGGCGTCATGAGCTCATATCAGTAACTATAATCTGTCAGGATAGTCAGGCTCACGCACACACAGCATACAACAATCATACGGGGTGTTTAGGGAGGAAATCTATACATCCATATATTGTCTGTAAATTTAGATGCAGAACTTTTTCTGTTAAACATTTAGTTAAAGCATTCGTTAAACTGCATATTCGGAAATATACACAAATGACCTGCTTCTATTCTATTCATCTCTATTTAGTTTCTATCTTATTCTTATTTTTATCTCTATTTTATTCTATCTAGTTCTTCTTATATACAAATTCATGTGCAAATTAATGCAAATATGCCTCTATAGCCTATACATTTTATCTTTAATTATTCAGGCAATATAGGGTACATGTAACTGAATAGATATTCAATAAAACTTATTTGTTGTGCCTATTTCCCTTTTTCCCCTGTGTCTTGGCTTCTAGAGATCCAAATATACAAATAGCTGGCAAATACATAAATAAATAAAGTTTGCCCTGCATCATACTTTCCTATTCCTCACTGATTTACATCTTTAGAAACAAAGTTACCAAAACCGTGTCATTATGAAATAGCTTTAATAAATAAATAAACAAACAAACAAACAAACATGCTGCAAATTAAGAAACACCCTCCAAAGCACAAACTGTGGACCAAAATCATAAAAACTGAGGGGTCGCAATAACAGCCCAATCTCTCCTGTGCAAATCATGTGCAAAATTACCAGGCGATATATTTGCGCATGAGCACAGCATAACCTCAGTAAGGCTCTACTATAGCGTATAATCACATGCTTATCAACTCACTCACAAGTTTAACGCTGGTCAATGATGCAAGTTTTATTTTGTGTACATATTCCCTACATTCACTATACAGCCTAATAAAAAGTTTTGTTAGTAGGTTATAGGCTAAGATATGTGTTTATAACCTTAATGTTTTGAAATTGGTAGGCTATAACTAGAAACGTTTTAAAGAATTTTAAAGAAAGTATATATAATCAGTCCTCACTATTTGACGCTTCTAAAGGAGGAAAGCTGCGTTTAACGCGCAGCTTTTATTTGAATGATCTTTTATAAACTCGTGTAGCGCGGTGTGTGCATGTTTAATTACACTCGCACTAATTTGCCTAAATAGGCCAATTTATTTCATTCAAGTAGTTTGGTGATAAACCCCAATTACGTTTCCTAGTGTACAGGCTAATTAATGAAGACAATGAATATCTACATAGCCTAGCATTTGTTAGACTGAAGAATGGTCGAGGTTCTTTACTGAGAAATCAATGCAGTTATATGGACTACAAAGTACATATAGGGACACTAGATCAAGCTTACTTCATTGTGCTTCGTTACTGGGATAGTCCAGTTTACAAAGGTTGAAGAATAATTTTCTTGTGTCCTATATTCTCAGAAGAAATTGGTACAGAACAGTACCTTGTAGCTGCAGTAGAACCTTCATGTCTTTTGTACCTTTAATAAGTGCTGTATCTTTCATCTGGAAACGTGGATATAAAATAGATTTAAGGTAAATTAGTTTAAAGGTACACAACATGCACCTTTCTGAGTAAAATAAACTAAAAAAAGCTGTAGTACTACCCTGTCGAGGGTAAAACCCTTAAAAACACAAAGAAATGTACAGTTCTTATACCCTTTTAGAGAATACAGGAAAATTCACTTTACCTTAATTCCCTCTTTCTTTAAAGCTTATCTTTACGGCAGGTATATGGGAATCTGCAGTGTAACTGCAAATCATCATAGGCACATTTAGTCAAGAATTAAACTTATTAATCCTTCAAAAATGAACAAAACTACTGTAGATATCCATACTACATTTACACATTTAAAACAGTGGGAAAAAACAAGCACACATTAATTTCCCCAGATTAGCTTTATTATTCACCACAATGAGCTATCACTCCACAGCATAATGCATGTAAATTGGGTAAATGCTGCTCATATTTTAACGATATTTATCAGACATGGCGAGCGCCACCCTGGCGAAGAACTTCTCCAGAGACAGGTGCGCCTCAACACTGAAATCATCCGGGAAGCGATTGGCGATCACCACAAGGATGTTGTGGGACAGGATCTGAAATGATGTAAGATGACAAAACAGCTTAGAATTTGGGATATACTAAACAAAACATGCAAAAGAGAATGTTTAAATATTCAAATATGAATATTAAAATATGACAGCTTATTCCTAAAAAGTATGTAGACCTGATTATTATCTGATTATTGTCATTATCATTATTTTTAAATGACATCAAAACAACAATACTACTTTAAATCACAGAAAAACAAAAGTAACCTATCACAACAACAACAACAACAACAACAACAACAACAACAATAATAATAATAATAATAATAATAATAATAATAATAATAATGAGTTTACCTTGAAGTTAGTGGGATCTATTCTAAGCTGAAATGCGTGAAGCTCACTGAGGCTGCTCAGACCACCAAAAAGGTTATCGATATTATTGACGGCCTCTCCAACACTATCCATGACCTTCTTCCCATGCTTCTTCACTGAATCGGAGCCCAGGCTCAGGTCTGGCCAATGCGCAAAGTAGGTCTTGGTCTGGGGAAATACCAGGAACATTCTGCAATAACAGTGAAAAGGGGGGAGTTCATTTGCAAGACCAAGAAACAACACATCAATGAGCAGGTGTGGATGAAGATGAAGGTGGAAGATGAAAGTGTAGAAAGTGGCTAACCGGGAGAGGGCCTCACACCCGAGCTGATCAGCAGCGGGGGAGATCTTTGCCCACAGGGTCTTCACCATTTGCTTGTCGTTTTCGGAGAGACTCATGTTTGGTCGATGTGTCCTGTCGATCTTAACTCGTTTGTCCACTAGCTCTCTTTTTATACGTTTGTATTAAAGCAGTCCCACCCAAGATAGCACTGACTTACGCAGTTGAAACACTTCCAGGGAGCGTGCGTGCTTTGACCATGTGCCAGAGGTTTGTTTCCCCCTATTTTTATCAGAATTTACTTCATACATTTTTCTTAACCGCTTGTGATAAAACATACCAGTCTAATGCTAGCTATAGTTATGCATCAAAATATAGAATGGAAAAAGTGTCATGTCTAATTTAATTTGAAATTAAATGGAGAAAGAACATTCTGTTATAAAAGTTGTAGCATAAAGGATTGTAATTAGGCTCATATATGGCTGGTTTGATTTTTAAAAGATTTATGAATTCGTTAATTGGTCCAAGCAATAAAATTAGATCTAACCACACCCAAATAATTTTTTTTTTTTTTGCCTACTTATTATTAGGCTCTGGGAGGCTTGTGAGCTTGTCTCATTGAGATGGCTAAAAGCTACTTTAATAATTGCTTTCATCGTAATAAAACTCATGCAAAATTATTCCTCTCAGTGCTCTCTCTCTCTCTCTCTCTCTCTCTCTCTCTCTCACACACACACACACACACACACACACACACACACACACAGAATGTAGTAAACAGCCTATTCCAAGCAGATGGATAGAGAGAGAGAGTGAGAGAGAGTGAGAGAGAGCTCTCTGGAGCTCTGTGTGTTTGTGTTTGAGTGTTTAAAGCATAGATTTAAACATAATTTAATAAATAATACATAATATATATAGTGTTTAAAACAGATTTAAACATAATTTAACAAATAATGCATAAATATAGAGTGAACCACAGTTTGATTATTTATGTGCCATGCAATGGCCGGAGTCTGAAAAAATTTGTGGTAAAATAAAGTTTCTATTGGTTATAATAAACAACCCCTTGGGTTTAGCAATATATTTTAAAGCAGCAGTTATCACAACATCAGTTAAAACCTGACTTAAGATCTCTTACACCTCTTTGCCCAACTTTTACTTTATCTTAATGCAGCTTTTGATACTGTAAGTCACAATATTGTTCTCGATAGACTAGATAACTTTTTTTTAAGTTAAGGGAACAGCTCTTTTCTGGATCAGGTCTGATCTGACTGATGTTAATGGGGATTTGTCAGTGCATACAAAGGTGAAGTTTGGTGTTCCACAATGTTCTTTTCTGACCACTGCCACTGATTTCCCCCCATATGTGCTACCTCTGGGTGTAATTATTTTTAAACATAGTACTAGCTTCCACTGTTATGCTGTTGACACACAGTTGTATGTTTCAAGCAAAACTAAATGACAGATGCCAACATAATAAGAAGCTGAAGTCTATAGTTCACGCAGTTGATATGGAAGATTGAATGGTCCAGGGTAGCAGGGTGATGGTTTCTTGGACAGAATTCTCAGCTGAAGGTTGTCTTCAGGAGCCTCCCTGGCGATTACCTTGTGTCTTCTGCCATCTGAGAGCCCTCTCTAAGTGAATGTATGCATATTCCCATAGCTCCCCACTGTGTGTGAACTTTTCATCGACTGCTGGTACCAGTCATTGTGTCAGTTACAGGGGATGAATGGTGGTTGGTAGCACTGGAATGGTGTGAGTCTAAATGAGGTATGAATGAGTGAATTCTGGGCATACACAGCCCAGGTAAGAAATTAAACACCAGTGACCCTGCAGGTCTGTGCAATAACTATGGATATACCATGAGACTCAGGTTGATGGTCAGACATGAGGCTCACAATAATGCACAAATGCTCCATGAATGTCCTCAAGACTGAACTGTGTTGTGAACTGAGTTCTTCCATTGGAGGATGTCCTCAGGTATAGGCCAAATCTATGGAAGGCATGTTGAAAGAAGGCTTCAGTGGTCTGGAGCAGTGGGGAGACCTGGAAGAATGATCAGACAACATCCTTTAGAGAGCTGATCTACCACAACCAGTGGTTACCTTCTGATGTTGGGATGTCTGTTACATAATCCACTTAGAGTTTGGGGCAAGGCTTATGAGGTACTGGCAGGGGCTTAAAATTTCCTGCATGTAACAGTCTGAGGGTCTTAAATTTTGCACACAGAACATAACATAACTTTCTGACTTTCAGACCAACTTCTGGAAATCACTTTGGTGCCCACTAAAAATATAATGGTAGCTCACTGATACTTTGGGTCTGCTTTACTGCTGTGAAAAGTGATGGCATTATGAATTCTTATAAACACTAGAAGATTTTAACCCAAAATCTGGTCACCACACCCAGAAAATTAAGACTTGGGTGTGAATGTCTCTTTCAATAAGACATTGACACAAAATATACATGTACATCCAAATCAACAAAGAAATAGTTGGAGGAAAACTATTTTTTTTTTCAATGGCCATTTCACACTCTGGCTTTATTAAAACTGAATTAAACATCTTTTTTCGGAATTAAAGAGAAGAGTCAACGTGCAAACTTGAGCATATAAAGCAGCTTAAATTTTCTGCATGGAGGAGTGTCTGAGATCCTCTACAAGTGTCTACAACTTTGTTGACCATAACAGGAACATGCTTATTGATTTTATTCTCTACAAAATAGCTGTTAAAAGTTACACTAATTCTTGATTCTTTTTTTTATTTAAAACAGCTATAATATTTGCTCAGGTTATGCTTTAACACTGTTCAATCTGCACTACTAACTCAGATCAATGTACATTCATATTTATTACTGTTCAATCACTACTGCTGCTACTGGTTTCAGTCTTTCTATACTATTGTGTCGTTTGCACATACTCTTCTACCAAAATTGCACTTTCTGAATCAGAATTAATGGACAGTACTTGCACATGTTGTGTTCTCCTGTATTTTATGCTTTAGTTTATTGTTTATTGTTTATTGTTGAGCTATAGCCTACCAAACACAATTACTACCACCACTGTTGTTTGGAAATATAATAATTTTTAATTCTGGAGTTGACTGACATTTACCTTTTTTGAGACATATGGCGCTGTTCTTTACGTTAGTGGCTTGGTTTTTTTAAGCAGACTCTTCTCTTTATGTGCACTGTGTTACATACTTTTTAATTAAATAAAAAATGTTTAGGGTTTAAAAAAAAAGTTTAAAAATATAAACATTGTTAATAGTCCATAGTGATTCAAATTGATATAAACAGGCCGGCATTTTGCATATTCTACCGCTAGAGGGAGATAAAGTCGCGGGTTTTAAACGTCCTTTCAAATTCAGACAGGTTTGGCCTGACTTAAAATTGTCGTATATGTATAGCTATGGCTGGATATAGTGACGCATTTCTCGCACTTAAGGTAAGAGCTGCCATCCCTGTTAAAAAAAAACAAACAAACAATAGAAACCCTCATAGAATGTTTAATGGTTTTAATGGTTTCAATGAAAACTGTACTAATGGTCCCTGTGGGTCCCTACTGGTAATTTGCCTTCAATTGGCCCTCTATGTTATGTCTAGTGGATTCCATTAAGGACTTAGAATGGTAATGGTTTTAATGGTTAGCTGATGGTTTATAATGGTATTTGTAGTGGAAACCATTAGAATTTATGTGATGGTTTGTATTGTTTATATCAGCAGGGATGGCCTTTAGTTATTCTATTTATTTATCAAATAACAAAAATGACCATTTTAACGACATTAAATTGTATTTAATTTAACAACAGTAATCTATTTACATCATTAATTACATAACGAATAATAAAGAAAAACATTGCAGTGTATTGATGAACCTTGGTCTCCTGTTAGAATCTTGGAAAGAGATGATGATGATGATGATGATGATGATGATGGATACTTTTGAGGACATTTCCTTATCTGAACTTCTCGGCCAGCACTGCTGAATAAGCTGAGAGATACTTGTCAATCGCTGCGTGTTCAATAGCAGAGAAGTCACCCCCCAAATGACAAGCTAAAGTCACCAGCATACAGTGATTAAACAGCTGTGGAAAGAAGTTTCATTCAGTTTCAGTGCTGCTTAATATGGCAATTCTGAAATGAACTAAACAGTAGTCAAGCTAAACAAAGAGCCAGCAGAATGCTGTTGGAAAATGTAGTGTGATTTATGACCGATCCACGTGTAGTGCACAAACTTAACACGATCTGAGCTGAACCTTAAAATTGGTTGGATGTATTCTCAGCTGATAGGCATGATATCTGCTGAGGTACCCCAGACTGCTGGTAAAAAGTGGAGTGCTTATGTGCGTCGTCCCCTCCGCTATGGCCACCACAATCTTCTTCCCGAGAGAGCGCAAATGCCCAGAACCGTGACTGAGGTCCAGGTGACCGAAATATGTCTTGGTTTTGGGAAACGTTGTAAACATTCTTTAAGAGTGGAAACACGAGAGAGAGAGAGAGAGAGAGAGAGAGAGAGAGAGAGAGAGAGAATTAATTAATCACACAAGACAACATGCTGCAGTAGGTTACCGAATAGGAAAAAACCTGCTGTGTGTAATCATACCTGTACAGTGCTTCACCTCCAATATCTTCTGCCACTGGTATCAGTTTGTGCCACAGGTCTATAAGTATTTGTTTCTCGAGCGCTGAAAGCATTGTGTTCAGTAAAGACGTGTGGTCAATTTGATATAAAGTACTACGTGAGAGAAGAAAATATATATATTATTATTTAAATAAATTAGCTATTGCGCAAAGGGCAGCTTGTCATTTAACCATCTTGACAGTGCCCCAAACTCTAAAGTATATTCCCTACATTTATCCAGTAGGTATAAATGCCACGCACTGTTTAGAAAATGTGCTGTTGGGCGGTAAGCTCCAAGTGACGTCACTGTGCGGCATCTACGTCATTACAAGGGGCGTAACCTGAAACCCAGCCAATAAGTGTCCGATAAATGAAAAGAAATCTCTTAATTTAAGATGTTTGATTAAGATTTTTCCAAGAAAATCCGAAACAAACCCGGAGACCTTTTTGATAACGCTAATAATTATGTAAGAATATTAAACTGGAGAAGCTGCTGCTTTATACATGGGTTTCTATTTCAGAAAAGGTTCCAAGTAAAGCAGTATTAGAGAGCGAGAACTATTACCTGTCTAAATAACTCTTAAGGAAACTTTTGTTTCTGTAAGTGCAATTAGGTCAGATGTCAATTCTTTCAATGAAGAAAGCGTTGTGGGTTGTGTAGTGTATATTTCCATATTTGTGTAGAGCCTGTTAGTGCAATATCATTATAAGCTTTTGTTAGTACCATATCCAAGAAGGAATAAGTGAAACAAATGGTATGTAAGCCAAGGTTTTGACCTATCACAATGTAACAGAACGGGAGGGGATCAACAGGCTCACACGCACTGTAGGCCGATAAAGTCTCTTTGCTTTCTTATCAGAGGTTCAAGCAGGAACAGATGGTGGAAATTGCAGTAATCACCCATAGCTCTGCTCTTGCCCCCTCTACTGCCTCACCCAGCACAAATATCTCAACAACTCATGACTCAGCACCAAAGAAGGATCCTAAAAAAGACTGGATTGTAAACTTGTAATAAAACATTAAGGATCTCTTTTAGAGTTTTTGTCACTTGTCAGTGTCCCTAGGTGTTTGATTGTTAATATGTGCTCTGTACTTCTAACCGCTTCTAACAAACCTTCTGCATGCAGTACGTCTAAGAAAATTCTCTAGGAGTTTTCATTGCTAATTACACTTGTTTTATTATGAACTTCTAAAATTAAAATGTAATGTTTAATAATTGATTTATTCAATTTATTATTTTATTTACCAGATGCATTATTGATTTTTATTTATTTATTTATTTATTTTTTTATTTCCCAAGGTCTGACCAACATAGCCTAGTGAAACAGAAAAACAGAGAGAGAAAAAATTTAATCCACAAGCAGCATTTTCAGGGGCCAAGCACCCAGACTGGACATACATGCTATAATTGTTCCATAAAGCAATCACTGGAAAGCAGAGCCATAACTATAGGTAAAGGAATTCAAGAATGATTTGTAGTTTCACCAGTCCGTTATGGGACAATGGTTTTGAATATCAGACTTCTTTTTATAGCATTTGTTTAGACAGGTCTCAAGATGATGTGAGCCAAATTTGGAGGAGAATTAGTGAAAAAAAAAGTTTTTTAACAAAATCGAAGATGGTCAACAAGACTTGAATTTGAGATTTTTGTGTGTGTTCACTTTACCATACTCTCGGGAATTATAGGAAAAATGAACTGTGAATTTAGCACAAATTCTTCAAATGATATAAGGAAAAAAAGCAAGAAAAGTATATTATGTCTTTTTATGTCTTAATATAGAAAATGTATGATATGAGATATTTATAACCGATTCCAAGCTGTTGTAAGTATATGTAAAGCATTCATTATGTTTTTTATTTGAAATCAATCATAGGTTTAAGAAATGTTTAAAAACTGTATTTTTTATGGTATTTGGTTTTTAAAAAACACTGCAATGTTGAACATGAACAAGGTCCACAAGCTAGGAAAACATTCAGGACACAAGGTTTAATTTCTAAGCTTGTTGCATACTTGAAATCTAAAATTTATCCTTTTATATTATTTTAAGTCTTACTTAAGGATGTACTCCATGATGTTCTACAACCTCTTGCAAAGAAGTTTTGGAATCACCACACTTAGAGGATGTTCACTCGGCTTTTTTACTTTGCAGTAAATAAACAAATCACATATATGACACAAAACAAGTTTTTGTTTAATAGCTGAGCATTCTGCCTTTGTGAAACATACCTCAAACAAGTTAAATGAAATTATTTTAATTAATGGCATATTTTTTTTCCCTAGATTAAGTAGAGGGGAAAAAATGATTGAATCACCTTTAATGTGCATTTCTAAAATAAATACCAGCACAAATCCAAAAATGCTAATTAGTCTGCAGTTAAAATAGAGTGCTTCCCGACATTAAAAGAGTGCTTAAAGACCTTAACCTTGGACTTTTTGAAATGAAACATGGCCCCAACAAGAGAGATGTCAATTAAAACAGTGGAAAGGATTATAAAACTCCTTCAAGATGGAAATCCAACATGGAGTGTGGCAGTAGATGTTGGTTGTTCCCAGTCAGCTGCGTCTAAAATTTGGTGCACGTATAAACAAAATGGGACGGTTATAAAAGAAAAACACACAGGGAGACCAAGAAAGACATCAAATATCAGGGTAGAAAACTCAGAGCAATATGTCTTGAAAATAGAAAATGCACAACAAAACAAATGGAAAACAAATGGGCGGAAACAGGAGCCAATGTTTGTGACAGAACTGTAAGAAATCGGCTGAATGAAATGGGATTTATGGACAGAAAAGCAAATGAAAACCAGCACTAACACCTAAACAGAAGAAAACAAGGTTACAGTGGGCTAAAGAGAAGCAGTGATGGAGTGTGGATGATTGGCTGAAAGTGATATTCAGTGATGAATCAGAAATCTGCACTGGACAAGGAAATGATGCTGGAACTTTTGTCTGGTGTCGTTCTAATGAAATATATAAAGACTGCCTGAAGAAAACAATCAAATTCCCCCACTCATCTACGATATGGGGTTTCATGTCAGGTAAAGGACCAGGATAGACCTCAACTATCAGTGCATTGAAATTTTGGATACTTTTCTCATTCCATCGATAGAAAATAGTTTTGGTGATGAAGTCATTTTTCAGGATGATAATGTCGCATCTTGCCACAGAGCAAAGAGTGTTCAAGCTTTTCTTCAGGAAAGGCAGATCAACAGTGACATGGCCAGCAAACAGTCCGGATCTCAATATTATTGAACTTTTTTGGTGGAAATGTAAAAAATTGGTCCATGACCAGGCTTCATCCTGTAAAGCTGATCTATCACCTGCTGTTCGAGAAAGTTTGAACCAGCTTTATGGAGAATATTGTTTCTCATTAGTGAAGTCTTTGCCTCAAAGAGCTCAGGCCGTTATAAAGGCCAGACGAGGAGCTACAAAGTACTAATTGAGATTGGGTTTTTTTTGATGATTCCAAATTTTTTCCTCAACATTGAGTGATCCCATAATTTTTTTCCTCTAATTGATCTGGGAAAAAATGTCGTTAATTGAAACAGCTTCATTTAATTTGTTTGAGATGTTTCACGAAGCCAGAATGTTCAGTTATTAAACAAAAGTTTTGTGTCATATCTATGATTTGTTTATGTGCTACGAAGTAAAAAGCTCCAGGTGAACATCCTCTAAGTGTAGTGATTCCATAATTATTGCCAGGGGTGGTAATTTCCGTTAACCTATTTTCCTTGTGTTGTGACGTTGATCAACAGGTGGCAGTGGTGAGCTTTTTTGTTACAACCATATTACAAAGGACAAATCCTATAAGATGCTTTTTAAATCATGAAATAAATAAAATATAAAAATTAAATAAGTTAAATTAATGCCCAATACTTGCTTGTGTTTCCCTTTTTTGCCTTGCTCACTTATCAGATTTAATACAGACACAAAATGATAATAGTATGGTTTTTATTTATCACTGATGTGATCCGGCGTGTCTAAAGTGTTCGTAGTGTATGAATGGGTGTGTGAGTGTGTATGTGAGTGTGCCCTGCGATGGACTAGCACCCTGTCCAGGGTGTACCCCGCCTTGTGCCCGATGTTCCCTGGGATAGGCTCCAGGTTCCCCCGTGATCCTGAAGAAGGAGTAAGCGGTAGAAGATGGATGGATGAATGGATGATGTGATCCTATTTCATTCACTACTAGATAATACATTCTACACATGTTGTGTGACCAGCCTTTGACCTGAGCACTGGCATAGTACATCTGAATGTAATTTATAACAGTATTAACCTGAGATAAAGGTCATATTTTAGCAAATCGTTAATGAACGGTAGGTGAGCAAATAAAAAAAGCATCAATGATGGTGTCTAGCTCCAGTCTATAAGATTGTTGCTCACATTTTTTTTTATCCATAAATTCAAGGTTTCTTTGGATTGAATATATTAAATAATTTCCATTTCATTGATATTATAGTCATCTCATCTAGCCTCTCTTTATCTTTGAGTTTGTCAAGGCCTGTGTCTTGTTGTCTAATGATCTTTTCCCAGGTAATAAAATATGATTAATTACTGCTGAAGGCTTATTAGGAGAATCTGTTTTTGGAAGAGGGGTTTTATTTTCTTAGAATAAATTGACTTCAATCAAAGGTTAGATTTCTCTCATATTTATAATAATAATAACAATAAACTTTATTTTATAAAGCACCTTTAAAAGCAGCTTCTCAAAGCGCTGTACAAAAAATAAGCAGTACACAGAAAAATAAAACATATAAAAGTTAATAAGAACAACAACAACATTAATAATAATAATTATAAAATAATAATAAAAAAGACATCAGCAGTCAAATGCAAGTTTAAAAAAGTGTGTCTTAAGTAGAGCTTTAAAAATGTCAAAGGTCTGAGCTTCCCTGTGTTCAGGAGGAAGAGAGTTCCAAAGTGAATGAGCATAGACAGAAAAAGCCCTGTCACCCATAGATTTTAGGTGGGTTTGTGGAACAGTTAACAAATTGCATTGTGAGGAGCGTAGTCTGCGATTTGGGGTGTATGGGATTAATGAACCAGATAAGTAATGCGGAGCCAAGCCATGTAGTGCCTTGTATGTCAACATCATGATCTTAAAATCGACACAGAACCTGACCGGGAGCCAGTGCAAGGACTCCAAAACAGGAGTAATATGTTCACATTTCCTGGTCCCAGTCAGGATCCTGGTGGCAGAGTTTTGAGCATATTGCAATTTGTTAATTGTGGATTTAGAAACTCCGGCTAAAACGGCATTACAGTAATCCAACCGAGTGACAACAAATGAGTTAATCAGCTTTTCAGCCACAGAGAAGTTTAGCATTGGGCGCAGTCTAGCTATATTTCTGAGGTGAAAAAGGATGCCTTCACAGTGCTCTGAACAAAAAAAATCAAATGTAAGGCTGGTATCAAAAATTACTCCAAGGTTCCCCATTTTACTTTGGGTCTCTAGAACAGAGCCATCAACAAACAGAGACAGTGGACCAGCTTTGCGAATTTGATGACGGGAGCCTATAAGCATAACTTCGGTTTTCCCGCTGTTCAGGCACAGAAAGTTATTGTTCATCCATGTTTTTATCTCAGAAATACATTCAGAAAGAAAACAAACATCAAGGTTTTCACCAGATTTTGAGTGAATGTAGATTTGGGTATCGTCAGCATAAAAGTGATAATGGAGGCCAAGCGATCGAAGCAGATGCCACAGTGGAGATAGAAAAATATTGAAGAGTAGAGGGCCTAAAACTGAACCCTGAGGAACACCAGTGAGCACAGAGCTAGTGTCAGACCTGTAGCCACCCATAGAAATAAACTGGGAACGGTCAGTAAAATTGGATTTAAACCAGTTTAAAACAGTCCCAGACACACCAAAAACACTTTCAAGGCAGGTAAGTAAAAGACCATGATCCACAGTATCGAAAGCAGCTCTAAGATCAAGAAGAATAAGAATGGATGTAGCGCCACAATTAGAGGCCATCAACAAGTCATTGGTAACTTTGACCAACGCCGTTTCAGTGCTGTGAAGTTTACGAAAACCTGACTGAAGGGGTTCAAAGAGGTTATTAATTGTAAGATGATTACATAGTTGAGAGGCAACAACACGCTGAAGTATTTTTGCCAAAAACGGAAGATTTGTAATGGGACGAAAATTGTTGAAATCATCCACGGAAACATTTTCTTTCTTTGGTACAGGTGTAACAGCAGCAGTCTTTAGTACTGCTGGAATGAACCCAGTCTCCATGATTCATTTTAATGCTGAGGATAGTAGGGCACCAAACATCGAAGCACGATTTAAATAGGTTCGTGGGAATTGGATCCAGCAAGCAAGTGCAAGATTTTCAGTGCAAGATCAAGCTAAATAACCACAAGACATTCATAACTTCGTTTTTTAAACCTCACTTAACCAAGGATGCCAATCATTCTGGAGCTGATTGTAGTTTAGAAACAAGACAGCAGCTATGATGGATAAGTAGTAGATTAAATTAAGTAAAATTCCTAAAGTTTTTTGCGGCTATATTTTGTGAAACGATTAAATATGATTCATAGTTGCTGAAGGCTTGTGAGCAGTCTGTACTGTGTCTTGAGGAGAGCACTACTGAATTACACTTTTGACTTATGCAAAGCATTGTGTGGCTTCCAGCAGGAAGGATGTGGGTTAGCAAGTAAATGATTATGCAGCAAATTATCGACCACCAAAGAGCTGTACCTGCGCACAATCAATACTTACATGTAGCATGCAGAAGTTCACAAAAATTCACAATCATGCCAAATTATATCATCAGTTTTACAATGTTTTGTCATAATAAAAGTGTGAATATGTCTGTTTTCAAAACTGTGATGGCTGATGACTTATTTACTCCTTACACCCACCCAACAAACACACACACACACACACACACACACACACACACACACACAGAGTGCTATATCATTATATCATTTATATCATTATAGACATACTGTGACATAGACATAGACATAGACATACTGTGACACACACACAAGCTCAGACAAACACACACAAACACACACATTTACTTGTTAAAGAAAGGCAGTATTAATCCAAAATAATTCTCGCTGTAAATATGTGAGGAGTCGAACATTTCACTAGGATTTATGACAACATGCAGGAAGAGCAATAATTCTCTCTATTTGGGTAAACAATCAACACATTACTCATCTTCAGAGAATCAAATAATTTCACACCAGGTCTACCTACTGTGGAGGAAGTGTTGCACAAGCAAGCTTTGCAACCAGCTATGCCCACGTATCACTTACACAACACAGTAGATTGACATTTTCATTATAAATTACAATTTCATGAAGAATATGACACCATCGCCGCTTGTTATCGAACGTTTTTAATAACCTTTTAAGCCACTTCCATTAAATCAATGCGCATTTTTACTAGGGCCACATATTTTCTCTGCAAAGGTCACATGATAGGTGTTAAGTAATATTACTCTCTGATGGAGTAAATAATAAATAAATACTTGTATTCACAATCCCCTCTATTGTGATAGTTGGCAGTGAGGCAAATAGGAATTTGATCCTACATAATGTATACAAAGCACCATATACTTAATAGCGTTCAAAACAGTGTTACTATGAATGTAGACTTTAATACACTGAAAAGGCACATTATTAGCATCACATAAATATATATAAATACACTTGGTTTCACTCTGCCCACTTTTAATGTTTTTCCTACATTCTTTTGAATGTCCATGGAATAAAATAAAATAAAATATCAGATGCCACGAGTGTACCATCTGCCATCATTTACACATTTGAATGACCATGTAATATGAGGTAATGTGATAACATGCAATTAAAATGATTTTATATGGCCATGGGCATTGTTTCGACTCAGGACAGCTGTCATTTGCTGTTTGATGGCGTTTACACAACAGCACTTCACCTTCGCAGAGAAAGCTTATGGCTGAGATGCAGGAATTTGGCCAATAGCTGCTGCAAGCTTTTTATAATCAACCAATTGGTGTGCAAGAAGGCGGGAATTACAGAGAGGGGTTAAAGCAATGCAGACATGTGCACACATGATGCCGTATTAGACCATAAGCACATGATAATGAAACTAAAGCCGAATCCCGGACATTTTCTCAAATTTCACAATTTGTGTTAATTTCTACCAAATAAACTTATTTGCGCATGCACCAGGAGGTTGCTCATGTGAGCCATGACTGACAAGAGAGAACCAGAACTATAATCAAGCAGCTGTCTATATTTTGTTATGTCAAAGGATTATGTATTATGTATTAGTATTTTAATGAAAGCCATTTCTAACTCAAAGATTAGATGTGTCCTCCAGCTGTCGCTTAGATGTCTTTCTTTCACTGAATATACTGTATAGGTACTCTTAGGAAAGAAAGTGTTCATCAGTGGTTCTCTACAGGTTTGTTAGATAATTAAGGATTGTTGGCTTCCAAAAAAACCCCACTCTGCTGTAGAGTTACCTTAGATGGACAACCAGAGAACCCTCAAGGGTTCTAAATGTTCTAAGAGTGTACTGTATTTCAGTATAATTGGACTGGAAGTGAAGTCCATACAGGACATGTACAAGGCAGCTTCCTCTTTGTGGTTGTACTGGTGCTTTATACATGCCAAAAACAGTAAAGTTACTGTGCTTTGGCTGTGCATTGTAATCAGGCCACACAAAGGGAAAGGGGCTTTTAGATTTCCTGCACGTAAGTTAAAAAGTAAAGGACTAAAAGGCAGGAACGAGCATAGTAGCCTTCACATAAAGGACTTAATTTGAGTTTTGGAACAGGAGGGGTTTTTCTTAACCATGGAGCTAAGAGCATGTTGTGCTAAGGCCAGTTTAGCAAGAATCAAAGTCAGTCCATTATCAGCTCCTGTATTGTTGCCATTATTAGCATTCACTTGATGCACTGAATTTGGTCTCTACTCTACATAAGGTTATAACATCCTGGCTCTCCGACATACTGATTAAATAAACAATAAATACTACAAGTCAGAAGGTTCTGGAAGAGCTTCCTTCTTATGTATATCATTTATGCAGTGCAGACAAACTGCAGATTTCCTGGCTTCTCTGTTTAGATAATAACATCAGCAGCACTCCTCACCTACCGTGAGTCTTTGGCCCTGGGGAATACAGCCAGCTTCTGTTCCTTCTTGTTTTCCTCCTTTACTGCTTTTCATTGACGAGTGAGCTAAGCTTATAATTCACAAGAGATTTCATGCTCTTTGTACTTCATACTCCAAGTTTCAGAGCCTCATAAGTTAGTGCTGCAAACTATTTCATTTGCTTTCTGAAGCCATGATCTGATCTAGAGAAACATCCCTTCAAACGGCATGGTCAAGTCATCAGGAAGAGCAGGCCATGTGCTGCTGGCCTCAATAAAGCTGAGGAGAGCAGAGCCAGTTACTGTGCACTTCTGAAGCCCTGCCAGCTTCACTTCCTGTTCCCTGGTCCTCAGTGATGGCTGTAGGGCTTTGAAGAGGGTGCAGGCCAACAGACTGCTGTAGGTAACCTGCAGTTTGCATGCGGTGGGTCTATGGCAGAGAGTGGTTTGCTGGTCTGCAATGCTCTTCAGCTCTTTCTGTAGTTCTGTAAATTGCACCTTTTAAAATGTTTCTTCTGTCTTTGCCCTTTTGAAAAGGCACTCTTTATTTATGGCATCTGGGAAAAGTTCACAAGTGTTACAACAACCTTAAGTTAATATAGTGTTGTTCTAAAGAGGATTCTAAGGCAAAATATGACCATTCAGCGAAATGCTGACCATCATTTTTAGTTAGTATAATTAGCGCAAGGAATAATAGGCCTGTTAGTCATTCTTCTAGAAAGTACTAAATCATTGCAGGCACAACAGCAAAATTATAACTTGGTCTAATGCCTATATGACCACACTCAATTTAACAAGAGTGAATAATTCCTGGCACAAAGTGTCAATCGACAGTGCCAGCTCCTTCTCCATGGTCTGACTCTGCTGCCTGCCTAAGTGCTGCGATAAAGAAAAATGTCCAGCACAAGGCTGGAGGGAAAACCTGTGCTGAATCTATGGACATTAAAATAGCTGGGATCTCCCTTACAGACCCATAGCACTGAAGCTGAGATGATAATGAAGATAAAAGGATGAGGGACAGAGAACTAACAGTACTAACTTAGTGCTGTCTACACAGTTGGAATATACTTGCCAGCTTTCTTCATAGGCACGGGTGCCATGACTCACATGGAGTGCTCACACCTCATATCATGCCAATACTTGTGCCAAAAAACTAAAAACCATCAAAACTATTGTTCAGAGATGTTCTGCCCTGATGCTTGCAGGAGTTCCTGCATGTTTGTGGAGTTTCACTCCAACTCCCAGGGCAGCTTGATCAGGTTAACTTCTCATATATATTTATATAGATTCAGATTTACTTGTCAGATTTGTGAAAATCAACTAACCTGGATCTTGTTCCACTAATGAGGCATGGTTCAACATACACCATAGCTCCATTATTTATTCTGTCTAGAGGTCATGAAGATAGACAGGAAGTTCAAGTAGCTGGGTCACGGGTTATGTCGTCTTTATTTAAGTGTGCCCCATTAAACATCGATGTCTTGTATAATTAGATTTATTGCTGTGGAAAGCATAAAAGGGGCTGTGTGCTGTGTGCTGTGCTGTTGCCAGATAGATTCTATGTCTTTATACAGATAGACCTCTTTTGCTTTTACATGCCCATGGGTTGTTGTTTTTTTTAATTATTATTTAAATAAAGTCTGCCATTGGATTTAATGATTGGTTGGTGATCATTCTGATTTTAGTCCTTATAAAAGATCTTTATCCACAGAAATCATCCTCATTATTGCCATATCAGCTGCTTCAGTGTTTATCTTCACAGGCTAATAAGGATTTAAAGGTCCTAAAGCACTGTAATGTTGTTTAAAAGCGGCATACCATCAGTGTCGATGGAGCACTCAGTGGGAATCCATGGCCCCTCACTCTCTGGAGTTTATGGACCATTGCTGAACTTTGATAAACACTTCCTCTACTTGTGGCTTTTTATCTCTGCACTGCTCTGTGGGGAGCAAAAGTAAATAATAATAATTTAAAAAAATGTAAAAAAAAAAAAAAACACAAAAAAAGGTTCTCTTTCAAAATTCCACTAGAGAAAAGAACTCTATGAAATATGTGTAAATCCTGTGACAAAAACAACAATCCATATGAAAAAAATAAACTAAAATTAGTCTGAAAATTTTACAAAAATTGACATGGTAGTCACATGGTAGTGTGTGCTATGCTGGTATAAGTGTTACAGATACAGCAGTGTTGCAGAGGGATTTTAACATTGTCTACGCATTATTAAACACCTATCTTGTTAGTCCACTTAGACAGTGTCCAGTATGCAATTAGAGAATGTAGCTCAACTTTGTCCATGCCCAAATTGTGTTTGCCTTTATCAGTGTCTGCTGTAGCAGCACTGCTGTAGGCTGCATATTTTAGTTGGTGGACTGTTGCTCAGCCCAGCAGTGATACTTGAAATCGTGTTGAAAAATCTCAGTGATGGTGCTGTCTGATACACTCATCCTAGTGCCCACACATTACCATGTCACCACCATGCCAGTGTCATTGCTGTGCTGAGAATTTCTACCTGGTAGTTGGTGGTCCCTAGTGAAGATGTACCTTATAAAATGGCCAACAAATGTACATATATACTAGATGTACCATAATACACTAGCAGCTATGTCTTTGTTTGCAATCTATGAAGCACCTTACATCAGCCATCAATGAATGTAAAATCAGCATGTGTGAAGAACTTTTTCTCCAACATTGTGTGACAGTCTGGGCTGTAAGGCTTTGGAACAGTGTGTTTCAATGGACTGTCTACAGTCTTGTGATAACTCCAGGATGGTGTTAGGAGTTATAGTATGGGGGTGACTCACTGTTCTGTTAGATCTGAAAGATCTGAGGGCCTCAGGACGACTCACAGTAGCAGATGCTAAGCAAGCAAGACTTACTCATTATACTGTATCTTTTGTATTTATCTTTTCATCTTTTCATCATTATATAATAATCAAAATTCTCATTTGCTGAACCCTGTGGCATTCAGGAAGTATTTCCAAGAATACTCTTGACTAAACTACACTGCTTCTATGTTGATTAAGGTGTTAATTAAGGAGAAAGCAGACTTTATGAGATTCCATGTGGGGTTCTTTAAGCTCTTTCACTGTTACTTATTAACAGACTTTAAGGGGCACTTTAGGTGCACTCACGCCACTGACATTTAATCGTTTCCTTTCCCTCTTCAGCTTAATCTGTCCCAAGGGAATAGGGCAGGAGTAAAGAAAAACTTCCACAGCAGACACACATGCAGTTAACCACAACACCCAGTTATCATTGTATGACTGTGTTATATTTGCACATTTTACCCTCTTTGGTTGTGTCAGACTGACGTATTTTTTTAAAAAAATACAGTCTTCATACTGATCCTACACTTAAAAAACAGATTTTATACAATTAAAGAGATTAAAGAGAGCTTAACATTATCAAAGGTCAATTATTTAATCCTCTGTCATTCTCTCTCTCCCTTCCTGTACTCCACATATTGTTCCAGAGTTCCCCTTGGATCTAAATACATTGTTCTGAGCAGAAAAATAACTTCCTGTCACAAGTGCATTTTGAGTACCAGTGGAGGCTGATGTCATTAATTACTTGTAATGTGTACAAGCAGTGAGAGGGGAAATTTCACAAGCAATATCTGTAAGCAGACCCCTGAAAGAAGCATGGAACTTTGGAGAACCCCCAGGGTGTTAAAAAAGGGCAAGGTTAAAGCTCAGGTCAGAGCATAATGCTTTCCATACCCTGAAACCCCCTGTCATCTGGGTTCTCATCTCTGCCTCCCCCATGCATGGTTTGATTCATTGTGGGTATACCTTTCTTCCTCTCTTTCCTCTTTGTAGCAAGTGTACGCATGTTTAACATAACCGACAGAGACATTTCTGATTTGGTCTGCTTTGCTGTCTGAACAGTGGCACCAGTATGCTAAATCAAAGCTGTCCACACCTTGCTGCTGAGAAAGAATGACTGAGTGGCAAAGAGCAAATACAGTCTTTCAGAGGGGAAGGCAACAGTTAATTGGACAATAGTGCTCTCTAGAAGCATTCCAACAAAGAAATGATAAATGGTAAATAGTCTGCATTTATATAGCACTTTTTTAACCTTAGCAGCTCTACAAAGCACTTTACACTGTATCTCATTCACCCATTCACACACACACTCACACACCAATAGCTGCAGAGCTGCCATGCAAGGCGCTACAGTAGCTTGCCATCGGGAGCAACTCAGGAACAACAAAGAAGCAGGCCAACACCACGAGTTGGTTGTTGCTATAAATAAAAAGTTCACAACCGATGTAATCTTACTTCTTGTTTGTGTTATTTTAACATGCCCTATTGTTCTGCTCCAGATCACCCCATTTCTCCGATCCCTCCATTGACTTCATGTAGCTGCTCACATCAGATTCAAAACACTGATGCTTGCCCACAAAGCCAAAAGCAGAACAGCCTTCTCCTACCTCAAGGCATTTCTCAAACTCCACCCCCCCATCCCTTAAGACACAAGGAAGACATGCATCAAGATTCGTCTCTGTTCTGGTATCCGGGTGGTGAACCTCCGCTTGCTATCCAAACAGTCTCAATTCACTGTCAATATTCAAACAAAGACTGAAGACCCACCTCTTCTCCAAGAACATAAACAAGCAGTAAACTTGCATCGCACTTTCTTATCTTAGAAAAATATTTGTACTATTTGTACTTCGGGTATGCACTGTTCATGTATTTGTTTTAGAAAACATACCAGAAAGGTTCACATGGCATCTGGCTGAGACAAAATGCTGCACAAGCCAGAGGTTTTTCATGTGCGAGCGAGTGGACAAATGTGAAGCTTGCATTTACAGCATCCTTAGTAACTGTCTTAATATTTTGGGAAAAATAACCAAGTAAACTCTCAAATATTGCAGGCAGATACAAACAAATATAATAAGTGCACACACAAGGTTAAAAAAAGCTACACACCACTAGCTGAGCCTGAATTCACAGACCATATTACAGCTCTTGGTTTTGTCTGGAGTTTCTGGGTGCATAGTGGCACAGTTTATATTTCCATGCATCCACCCATTTTTCATGCCACTTATCCTACACTGGGTCGCAGGGAGCCTGAACCCTATTCCAAGGAACTCGGGATACAAGGCATGGTACACCCTGGACAGGGTGCCAACTCATCTTGGGGCACAATCACACACATATTCACATACCCATTCATACACTATGGAGAATCTGGAAATGCAAATGAGCTTACAACACATTTGTCTGCACTGGGGGAGGAAACTGGAGTACCCGGAGGAAACCCCCAAAGCACGGGGAGAACATGCAAACTCTGTGCACACAAGTTGGTGGAGAAATTTGAACCCCAAAGGTGCGAGACATGCTAACCACTAAACCACCGTGCCCATACATGAAATAAAACAAAACCAAACAAAACACTAAAAACATCCAGTTCCAGTTTAAATCTGAATACAGATACAATCGATGCCTCTACAATGCATACTTGAAAGAACTTCTGTAAGTAGTTATCTTTGATATAGGCATCTGCCAAATACTCTAAATGTAAATGAAAATACTTAGCAACATTTTCAAGTACATTTTCTTCCTTTAATTTAGACACAAGCTTATGTCAATAACTGTCTCCTACAAAGGCCTCTAACCTGAACACAAATTCCAGAGCAAACTGGAAGGGAAGAGCCATGCTGATCGCAGAACTGGAAATTCCCTGACGGAAGTTTGTCCATCCTGCAGGAGGAATGCGGCTGACTCGCAGAGAGGAGGAGGAGATGTGTCCACGTGCAGATGCCATCTATGGTATGTGTGCCGCAAATTTACTTCTTTCTGCTGATACTGTTAAAGACTAAAGTGTGCAGCATTTCATTCTGCTAAATGCTATCTCGAGGAAACAGATGTTGCATTTCCAGCTACAATAGATTTAACAGAGAATTCTATCTACAATCTGCTCTTTTGACTTGCTGTTACTGTTTTCTGAATCTTTTCAGTGTGTGTGTGTGTGTGTGTATGTGTGTGTGTGTGTGTGTGTGTGTGTGTTCAAGCTAAACATATGATCCTTACTTTGTGTAAATTTACACATTGTTGTCCTCTCCTTCCACTTGTCTACAGCACAAATCATGTTATTTGAACAGAATTTCCGTGTCAGTGTGCCTATGAATACATAACCTCCTGAAACTGAATATTCTGAAAAACCAGTGATATAACTCAGACTAAAACCCTGAACAGAATGCATTAAAATGGATGGCATTTCCCCCTCTCATTGTCCTATGAAATCTAATCCAAAGAAAAGGCCTAATAAACCAGCCATTAGGGCCTGCCTATTTGAGTTGTTTCATCATCCATCATGTGACTCAAAGGTCATTTGTGTATTTTATTATCTTCCACGAAATCTGAGCCAGAGTGTGACCACAGAACAAATGAATAATGTCACCTAATTCATTCTGAAAAGACAAGTGGCTGGCCAAAATAGAATAGCCCTGGTCGAGATGAGTGGGTAAACCTCTTGAATTCTTGAGTGATTTATCAAGCTGAATCAGGAGTGGTGTGGCGCTCTACTGGACAGATATTTATATCAAAGGCCAAGTCTAAGGTTCAATACGGGGCTGAAATGTGAACTCATAGAGGAAAGCTGATATAGTAAGTACACTGGCTGATTTTGTTTGAAGACTGAACCCACCTGGGTCACTTTCTGGTCGCAGATTTTATTTTTAATCTAGAACAAACATATGGCATTGAGCTAATGTATAGAGATGTGTTACATTATACAACAGTTAGTTCCAGTTCATTAATCTTATTGGATGAGTGGCATTCCAAGAGAGCATATATTTAGTATAACAGCACTGGGATGTTTCACTATGTGTATCACTCCATTGTCCATGCCACATAAAATTCCAGTTCTAGCAACGGTTAACAGTTACTAAAGTAGAGTTAGTGACATCATCAGCGGACATGGCAAATGACACATTTTTCATTTTTATTTAAAATATAAAAGCTCGTCAGATGAAGATGTCAAGGAAGAGGTGAAACCAATTTGACCTTTAACAGGAATATACAAATCACTGCGGGCCCAACAAGCAGCAAGCTAGCCAGCTAGCCAAGAGGCTATCAGTGAGTGGGGCTTCTTTGGGATCTATTTCCGTTAGCGAAGCAAAACAAAAAATTAACAAAACGTTTGTGTCCAAAATGTCAGTTACTCTACAGCATATCCCAAAAGTCTCCATGCATGGGGGAAATTAACACATTTTAGCAAAATGTCTTAGTTTACATTATATATTATTGTCAGATAGTCTTTAAGGATGCCTTTGACAAAAGAAAAATGTATTGAAATCATTCTCGTGGCTGGATCGGGAAGCTGTCGCAAGGTTGCCATGGACTTTAATGGGAAACATGGCAAGCACATCACACAAGACACTGTTGCCAAACTTATTAACAAATTCAAAAAGACTGAAAGTGTTCTAGCCGAGAAGTAGATGCCCATGAACATAGTCCCCTATCTATGGAGACTTTTTGGACACCCTGTACATTCTTTTCTTGTTTTTAGAACTGTTGTATAAAAGCAATACTGCACAAGCAATAGCATGGATATACTGAATATCAGCACGGTTGTGATTTGCTACGGAATGAATCACAGCCGTGCCGATATTCAGTATAACCACACTCTTGCTTGTGTAGTGCTGCTTAAAAAACCCAATACCCCCTTCAGTTTATGCTTTAGTTGAAGCATAATTCATATGGACAATGTTTAGGCTGGGATGATATTCTGCTTATTTGTTGTGACTTAACAAAAAAAATTGATACACACTCAGAATGATGTCTGCAAAGAGCCTAGAAAATTTCCATTCCTGCTGCGAATACAGACTTTCATTTGTTCCCCAGTGATCAATGATCCCCATAATTCTCTCTCAACTCCTTATACTTACTGTATATATCTTTTTATATCCTTATTCAGTGAGCCAAGCACATTTCTCCTGGGACAGCTTTGAGAATACAGGTACAGTTACAGAGAATACAATACAGTTTGATTGCAAGCTATTTTTTAGCACAGGGTTTATAATGAATCAGCATATTTCTGCTCGAGTTTGGAACAGCAACAGGTTAAACTAAGACCAATTTCAAAGAAGATATCTGCTTGTAATAATATTAAATGTCACTTTTTTCTGTTATGACTAGTTAATTGATTGGTGTAGGCAAGCTTTACCTACATATACCTATTTACCTATATACATTCTGGATGGGATGGCAGTTCGATGCAGGGTACTGTGCACACACTTGTTCTCACCTAGGGACAATTTAGCACAGCCAATTTATGATAATAGATCATATAATATATTTTAATGTAGTGTGCTATTGTGTACTATAGTATAAACTATAAAGTTTTGCTCCCAATAAAGATGGGGTATGGTGGCTTAGTAGTTTGCCATGAATCAATCGGGTTGGGGGCTCGAATCCCACCTACACCCTGTGTGCAGAGTTTGCATGTTCTCCCCATGCATCAGGGGTTTCCTCCAGGTACTCCAGTTTTCTCCCCCAAAGACATACATTGTAGGCTGATTGGCATTTCCAAATTGTCTGTAGTGTGTGAATGAGTGTGTGATTGTGCCCTGCAGTGGGTTGACACCCCATCCAGGGTGTCCCCTGCCTTGTGCCCTGAGTTCCCTGGGGCTCCCCTGTAACCCTGTGTAGGATAAATCGTATGGAAAATGGATGGATGAATGGGTTGGTACCCTTCTTCGTCATGCTATGTTTTGCCATGTTAATAAACACAGGAACTCCACTTATGAATATTCGTGCTTAATGGTCCTCAAAATTATATAAAACAACACAATCTAACTTTAAATTGCATGTTTTAGCCAACATAGATGTCCATAATCTCATGATTGACAGTTCCCCCCCCTCTTTTCTGAGTCTCTTACTAAGCTATATGTATGTCTTGGGGTTAACTTGCCAGGAAATGCCCCAGGTGTTTCCTGCTCTAATGAAGAGTCTAATCATTATCTGATGAGCTGGATGAGGTGTGTCTTGAGTAGGCTATGTAAACAGTAGTCTATGTACAAAGGGATGGCAGCTTTGTTCCTGGATGTGTGATGTTTTTCCTTTTCGGATTGACTTCATTTTATTCCAGTTTTCAGCAGAGATGTCGAGCAAGATAACAGTGCAAGTTCTTGCTACACAACTTCTGCTGAGTTCCTCTGGTGCACATGGTCCATTTGCCATAGCCGCTTGTCCGCATCTCCGTTGGGCGGTGAATTGTTTACTTGT
This sequence comes from Ictalurus furcatus, assembly GCF_023375685.1. Classification (NCBI taxonomy): domain Eukaryota; kingdom Metazoa; phylum Chordata; class Actinopteri; order Siluriformes; family Ictaluridae; genus Ictalurus; species Ictalurus furcatus. The sequence goes on from NC_071267.1 coordinate 12,113,718, forward strand.
AGACGAGAAAAACTTGTGGTCGCGTGTTTGCGCTTGCGGACGGCGCGTGTGAGTTGTGACGTGACTACGTTTGTGGCTCCGCCCACACCGGTGTTTGTGGAGAGGTTTAGTCAGAGTGAATCACTTTCAGCCCACAGTCCGTGAAACTCACCGCCCAACGGAGATGTAGACACAGGGACGATATAACACTGCTTTCGGTTCTTGAACGCGTCCATCATATAGTTTGTTCCGAAGATAACAGATTTGCGAAAACTGAAAGCCTACAGGCGTTTATTTCCCGGCAGCCATCCACAGCGGGGTGAATGAGCGGACCCGAGAGCTGAAACATCAGAGAAAGTAAGTAGTGCATCACTTTACAAAACACTCACATGGCAAATTTCAGAGGCAATCATGTACAGCTCTAAAGAGCTGCTCGGTGCATCGTCAGAGCTTCTTGCAACTGATAATATATTTGAATATTGATATGTTTTATCATATGCATAATATGATCTGGGACCAGCAGACGTCGCTCCACATCTGCGTGCTGCTGATGAGAGAAGCGTTATCTGTAATCCGCCTGCTGAATATATTCATCTACATAATGTCAGTCTAGTTGCTTTAACTAGTCTAGGATTATTCTGTAGGGATTTTCCTACACGGTGTTCTCGTGTAGTTTCAGAGCAAGACAGTAATCAAGCAATCAATAATGCCCAGGATACTGTCGTAGTGTATGTCAAACTAGTACGCCAATAATATTATAAATATAACTCAAATATGTCGGTGGGCTTTGGGCTTGTGGCATGAAGCTTTAAAGGTGTACTACATACTGAGGGTACAAAAGTGCTCTAGAAGGAACCACCCTTCTGACAAGGAAAGGTACGGTTTAGTACTTTTTTTTTGATGTGTACAGTTGATACACAAAATGATATTCACTTCTGTAAAATGCTAAAGGAATGGTTCAGTAGCAAAACAAATGTTACTGATTAACTATAGAATATTTTATAACTATATATATAACTATAGAATATTTTCCTTACTATTTGTGTGCTTTACTTACTAGTTTGCCGCTTTACTAGGTACACCCACCTTTTTTTTTCCTTCCTGTTTCTCTCCTCAATTTGTTAATCTGCCAAACCCCACCCACCTACCCATCCGCCTCCTCTCCCTATCATACAACAACTACCAACCGTGGAGAGTGAAGACTAACACATGCTTCTTCTGAGACAGGTGAAGCCAGCCAACCATATCTTTTTGAACTGCTGCTTATGCTGCATGGTAGCATAACGCACTCGGAGGATAGTGCTATCTGCCCTCATACGCATACATGAGATTACAGACACTCATCTGCACTAGTGTGTGCTAGTGTTGCTGTGATTGACAGGGGACAGAGAGTGTGACATCTCTCTCACCCAGAAAGCACTGCCAAATTTGCTCTCTTGACTCCCAGGCATCATCAGGATTCAAACTCACAATGATAGGCTGAACACTTTTCTGTTGGGCCAACCAGAAGCCCATTCAGCCGCACTTATTAGCCAATCAGTCACGTATACATCACTTACTGTAGCCCATTTCTTACTTTGTCTATCAGTTGTCTATCAGTGGGGAAGGTACCATTTTAGGATTACTTCTAATTGAGTGTTAATCTGGTGGTGGATTATTATCAGCCCAGAAGTGGCACTGACATGGTCATGTGTGTGTGGTCCTAGTATAAATGTTTCAGGTGCAGTAGCTTTGCTGGGGTTTACACGTCTACCTTATAGGTGTTTGGTTATAAATTATAGCCCATTTTTTCAGTCATAATTTACCTTTTAGCAGTGCCAGAGAGCACTGAGGTACATTTCCATAGAAGCATTACCATAGAAACCATAGAAATCTATAGAAGTCAGTGTATCATAACATATAAACCTGAATCAGAGCTGTAGCATTTTGCCTCTGTGACTGATGACACTGGCCAGATAACTTGAAGAGGTTTCCAGAGACGAGTTACTCAGAGAGGTAGGGACAGGTGGAATGTTTCTTTTGGGAGTGTGTGGAAAGGGATTAACGTCTATTGAAAAATTTACTTGGGATGAGCATGGAATGCATTTTAAAAAATGTTACTCACCTGAAAATAACATCTTGTGGGCAGATGTGTAGAGGGCAGATCAGAATGCAGCTTGGCAAAAAGCAAATGCATTCTTATTGATGCGTTCACTCTGCTTTAACATGAAATGCCTGGTCAAGAATATGAAAGTTGAATGTTCTGTTGTCTGAATTGGTCTCCTTGCTCCCATGATGTTTTACTGCTGAGGACCTGCCTTCCAGTGTTGTTTCACTTGTGCAATTAACAGCTGAATATAACGAATACAAATCCAAATAAGATGATGATTTTCTCTTGGATGTTGGATTTCATGCTGCTATATTTAATACTATGCCATGTTCAGCATTTAAAACACATGCATCACGAGGGTATTGTATTCTCCTATGCTGAAGGAATGACCTTTTTGAGCTGCTTTTCTTTCTATGTTTTGATATACTTTTCCTCTAGAATATCTGACCTTAACACAGTTTTGGTTTTTCTCATTGATTCCATTTGCATTTTTTGGACGAGGGCTTTAGTGCTACTTTTGTAGATTTATCATAAGGTGGAGCCTTATTTTTACCCAGTACACGGCGTAATCTCTTTTAGTTTGACGGAATGACTCGCCCCAGCAACAGTTTTGTGGGAATAAGTGTTTTATTATGACATTTTTTAGGGTCTGGCTGTCTCCTCTGAGTGTTCAATGAAACTCTCCGTTCTCACACCACTGCCTCCATTTGTGGTCGCACACAATATTGGGTTACTACCAGTGCAGCATCTTCCTCCTTCATTCTGGTAATGCTCTGAATAAAAACATAACATTTTACATAGTCCATTCTCATCTTTTTCTTTTGTAAAAACATAGTGGATCAGTAGTCATGGTCATATATCCATAGTATCTTAAAGTTATCTTTAAGCTATGTGAACTAGTTCAGACCCATATCACACGTTGGATAGCTGTAGTTACAAACCGTACTAAACATCGGAAGGCATTGTAATGTAAGCATTGGGAAAGCTTGAGAAGAGAGAAGACTGTTTTGTGATTGCTCACTCCTTTATGTGGGTGTAGTCTGGGCTTATGTTTTATGCCAGGCCACATAGTCACTCAATAGGTAGCTCTGCAACTGTGTTTCCATGGCATTGCATGTATTTTTTAAAAAGCAGTATCTTTCATTATCCTCCACGCCAGCACTGTGCGACTGTTTTTGAAAGCTTTACCAAAATAAAGGTTAACTTAAAAAAATATGCTGTAAAAAGCTTAATAAAATGTTTCAGCTGTTCACAGTAACCAAGTTCTTTCCATGGCATGTTATATTATGTCATGGTATTAAACAATTTTTTTTTTTTTTTTTAAAGCGAGGAGGTGCAGAGTTATTAACACTAGTGGAAAAATAGGTGACACCTGAGATGACAAAATGGTGAAAATAAAATAACATTTCATTTGATTGAATAAAAATGAATATGAGGGTTCTCTGCAGTATGTCTAGTTTCCTTCATTTCATTTAATGCTGCATTTTTATTCCTACCTCTTTGTCTCTCTTTTTGCTCTTTTTAAATGTCTTTTTAAATTGCTCTTTTTAAATGTCACCCACACGTACACATACCATCAACTACTGTGCGGCGACTTCTGTCATGCTGTTTTTGCTGGGGCTGTGGTGGGTGAGATTGTTGTGTGCTGTATGCCAGTTTTATCTCTTTCAGCTCCAGGGAGAGAAGAGGGAGAATCAAGTCTTGACATGCTCCTAACAGTGCTGTAAATGAAATGCTTATTATTTGGGGAGCTTCTTTGGAGCAGCCATGTGTGAAAAGACACACATTTATACACACACACACACACACACACACAAACAGACAACATTTGGAGCATCACATTCACCATACTGGTTCAGATTTTAGGAGGAGGTATTTATTGTCGCTGTATGGTCATTGGCTGGCAATGAACAGGAAGTAGTCCTTAAACAGGGTTTTTGATTATCTCTGTATCTAGCATGATCTGTCTAGAGCAGAGAGAGTCTGTACCAGATTTATGTCCTGGAGCACCATGTGACAGACAACCACATGAAAGGCGTATTCACATTCATATGTGTGGAAGGGAGAAGGTATTGATGATCACAACTTACTTTGCTTAGAAGTTTATATGTTGAATGCATATTTAGTAAAGAATTTTGTTCATGTGCATCTTTAGTTTAAATTGTGGAATTAAATGACTGTAAGAAGAATAAGAATAGACTGGTCGTTAAAACACAGTGAACAAAAAGGCATGTTCAGAGGTAAAGCCCAACCTTTGCTTCAGGTGAATTCACTCACGTTTTTTTTATACGTGTTGTGACTTCCTTTATTGAATTAGTACATTACAGGAAAGGCTGTTATAACAAGCTTCATTATTAATGAATAAATGGGTTTGGTTTTTTTTTTTTTTGCATTATCTTACATGTAACTCTCTGTAAGGAAATTTTAACACATTAAATTAGTTCACATATGAATAAGGGACAAAGTAGGTCTTCAGGCCATCTTATTTGCACATGAAATATTAGGATTTACCTCCCATAGTCCTTAATTAGCATAATCATGTGGAATATTCTTTTTAATGGCAATTTCCCTCTTTCATCAGAGCCACATCTGGGCTCAATTAAAAATGAAATTTTATACAGTGCTAGCCAGCAGAGGAAGTGAATTTCACAGCTTGAAGATGCTTCATAAAGAGCTCCATTGTGAAAGGCGCTCTTTCCCAGACAATAACGTGAAACACTCCACAGCTCTTGAATAGCTACACAGAGACACAGACTTAGCCCATCTGCAGTCCTAAAGATGGAAGATCTGTCTGTTCTCTTCTGATGTGAACCTGCTTCCTCTGTGAAATGTACCATGACAGACATTCAGTGTAAATCATGTGTGACCAAGAATATTTATTTCCAACCACTATACATTAAGAGAGGCAGGGATTTTGATATGTTGCAAAGTATTAGCTGATAGCAGTGTGTGTGTGTGTGTGTGTGTGTTTGTGTATGTGTGTGTGTGTGTGGGGGGGGTGCCCTATGATGGCCTGGTGTGTGGTGTTAGTGGGTGGCCACATCCCTGACCAGGATGGAGTGGCTGCTGAGGATGGAAGAATAGGTGAGCAAATGAATGAACCAGTGAATCAGTGAATGAAATTGATTGACGCAACATTGACACAGCATTTGTTTGGTCTTACTTGCTGGCTTGTGACATTCAGTCAAAGACTGAATGCTTGTTAATGGATATTAAAAGGACCTGCGACCAGCAACTCATTTAATTGTTTTGCTTTGTTTTTACAGTTTTTATAGATTATAGATTTCTGATGAGAAACATTTCAGTAAGCTTCTCTACTGTAATGACTTGCATCCATTGCTTATGCAGAAGTAGAGACTGGTTTAAGGCTCACATATTCTTTTAAGATTCTCTAACTGTTGGTAATTTCTGGCTGTTCCACCAATGTTAATAATCCAGATTTTATTTCATTCTGATGTTAAAAATGTTTTTATACACTCTGATACCTTCTATTCATTCAAATGTGGCTGTTAGTTTTGGATAAATTCGGTTTTTGAATTATAGTGTGTTAGTGTTTGCAGTTCCATCTGAGAAGGAAACTATAAACTATTATATTACTGACTGAAAATCACCTGATAGTTCCCTAACTATAACAAAACTATAACAGCTTTAGTGGTTATGTGGTTACCAGCTCATTGTTTTGGATATGGTTGACAGACTTTCTGTCCATCTGCTGAAGATCTGTTTGCTCTTTGAAGTTCATTGGCAGAGAAATATATTCACTTCATTTTGCCTTCTGGCTTTGAAAGTTATATCACTGAAAGAGCCTTAAGAGTTTTCCACACTTATTTTGCAGCACATTTCATTACTCTGGATGTGTGGAGCTAGGGTTCCTCTTTAGGCTGAAGCAAGTACCCAGTAATTCAGACAGCTGACATTTTCAACAGTGAACAGTGCTGGGTGGCTAATATCCCACAATCAAGTACAGATAGCCCACACAGTGTGGCTCTTTAACGCTGAGTGCTCCAGGCAGCCATTGTGCTGGAAAGTATTTAAATGGAGATCACATGTTGTTTAGGCATACGATTCAGACACTCCTCACAGTTTCCTCCAACTGAGAAGTGGCTGCTTGCCAGTGAAACAATGACACACTTGTCAGCAAGTGAGGAGATGGACCTGGAGGTTAGCCATGACACCTCTCAATGCCTCTGGGTCTAGCAGTATTGATATATTGTTCCCATTTCTTATGTTAATGTATAGTTCTGTTAATTCAGTGCATCTTCTCATCTGTTTTGGAAGACTCGTATTACAGCCGATCAGGAAGTAGGTAATATTATCAGGAGTCGTTACTGCAACAATGCAATGTCCTCTTGGAAATTACAGTGTTTAGCCAGTGTGCATTTTTCTGAGGTAGTCAAACTCAACTGGTGTGATAAATAAATGCTATCAGCAGACCGTCTGAATCGAGCAGCTCGGCAAGAGCAAACTGACCAATCTGCTCAGTCCCACTATCAGTAGACTGGAAGAAAAAGGGATGAAATGATGTAGAACGATTCTGCCTGTGTTAAAGTATGTGAAGCAGTTCCTAGCATGTGTGTACAGCACTCTGCCAGGCTGTGTGCCCAGACTAACAAGCAGATGAAAATTTCAGCGCCCACTTTATTGGTTCCTGGATTTTTTTTTTTTTTTTTTTTTACAAGTAGCTCAACATGCAGCCAACTGTGTCATTATCATTATCATATCATATCATTATCAAGTGTCAGTAGCTGGTTATTGTCATAAATCACCTCTCCAGTAGTGTTCATTTATATACTCTGATTGTCAGAAGTCAGTTCCTTCATGCGGAAGGACTTAATAGGTTGTATAAATAATATTTTAACTTGTCACAACACAGTGGTGAGCTGTGGTGAAATACATTGTAGCGTCATGTTTGGCATCAAATGGTCAAACCTTCCAAACAACAAGTATACTGTAATATCAGTCATATTGCAGAAATAGTAGATATCTATTTAATCTAAATTAATTAGAATAAGAGATGGCTTATAGTTTGTGGGGAGAATAATTCATCTTTTGTTTTGGATCAAAGGACATTCTAGTGAATAAGTGAATACTATCATATTTTAAGCATTAAATGATGCAAATAGGACCGTTAGATGGCGGTTTCATACTGCAGAGATTTCAACAGGAGCTTAAAGTGCAGTAATTTTTAACTTGATGAGAAAGAGCTTGTTTGCAACACAATTGACCAAGGCAGGAGAGCAGCAGCACCACTGCACTCTGAAATTCCAGTAACCTTCTAATACAGCATGAGTCTTTATATGAAAGCCATTGTGGTCAGGTGTGAAACTGACACCGGGTGGTTCAGTACTCCACAGTCTCAGATTAGCAACCCAGTCTCACAGAAAAAAAACATTCACATGCAATTTATCTGCAGCAACATTATACATTGAATTTCAACGTTCTGGCACAAGCGTATGTTGAATAGAAACATGTCAAATTTTCACTTGAACGCTCTGTATGAGATGTTCTGTGCCAACCTCTACCATACGCTATTTAAATGTATGCTATGCAATGTACCCTTGTGCCAGAATGTTGCTATTCAACGTGTAGAAGGTGCTGCAGATGAGTTGCATGTGAACATTGTTTCTGTGAGACTGAGTTGCAGTGAAAGTTTGAGGAATGTTCTTCTGCCAAATTGTGAAGCTAGCAATAGTCTATAGCATTTTATATAACATTTACCTACATTGGGCCTTCAAAGCAGATTCATATGCATTGCATAAACTTTATAAACCTTTATAAAGTATTAGAGGACATTTTAAAGGCATTATCACAGTCACAGGCTGGGCACAGGCTCATCAAAACTGGACAGATTGGAAAAAAATCACCTGGACTTTTTTTCAATCTTCAACTGTCTAGTTGGTGAGCCTGTGCCTAATTTAGCCTCAGCTTTCTGTATTGGCTGACAGAAGTGGAATACAATGTTGTAGCTCATCCACCTCAGGATTTAGTGTGTTGAATGTTCTGAGATGTTCTTTTGCTCATCATGGTTTTAAAGAGTGGTTATTTGAGTTACTGTACACTTCCTGTCAACTCAAACCACTCTGGCAATTTCTACACTGACCTCTTGCCTCAACAAGGCATTTCTGCTCACAGCACTGCCACTCACTAGAGTGGTTTAATAAACCATTCTGTGTAAACTCTAGAGACTGTGCATGGAAATTCCAGAAAACCTTTTTTATGAAATACTAGAACCAGCCTGTCTGGAACCACCAACAACCATGCCACAGTGAGTGTCACTGAGTTCGCCTTTGATCTCCATTCTCATGTTTGATGTGAACATTAACTGAACCGTATCTGCATTATGTTATGCTCTGTGCTGCTACCACGTGATTGGCCTATTGGATAATTGCATGAATTATTAGGTGTACAGGTGTTTCTATTAAAGTGGCCAGCAAGTGCAATAACCATATCACAGTCAAGATCACAGAGTTCACATTTTATCTCCATTCTGATGTTTGCTGTGAACATTAGCTGAATTAACCGAACTGTATCTGCCACAGACAGCAGACAGTGTTAGTCATGGGTTATTGTTCATGGTAGTAATGTTTTTAAGATAACTCAAAGATTGGACTGCCTGCAAGAACAGAAACCTATCTGAACATGAATCTGAAACATTTCAAAATCACATATTCACAGGCCGTTTTTGGGTTAAATACAATATTCCTTTTGGTGTTGGTCACAGTTCAGACTGATGAGGAGGAGGAGCACAGGCAGAGGTGCACACTGCTCACAGGAAGGAAGTGTTTGCCAACTGAGGTCATCTATCACTGTCCAGAAACCAAGGACATCTGCTCCCACGCTCCCTAAATTCCCATTTAAACACACAGACCCAACATCTCACCACAACATCTGGCCTTAGTAAAAACACCGGCCTCCATTACAACACAGCATAGAGCTCCTCCATCAGGAAGGATTGTCACACATCATGACAGAAGGCATGCCAGTATTATGACAGAGTGATTATTATGGAGTATGCACTAGTGCACATCTAGATGCTTCAAAGGGAACTGAAGTACAAGATGTCATTAACCTTTGACATTATACAGAGTCTTCTGCTACACCATCACTAGTGTTGGTCTACTTGTGAATATAACTTCTTAGTGCTGTATAAACATTCTGGTCAATATGAGGCACTACTGTATGACTGAGTACTGAGTGCTGGAAAATTAAACTTTTAGTTGTGTAATTGTTTCATATTCATAAATAAAAATATGTTTGATGGGGAGGGTCAAGCAATAAAGTATAGTATGAGTTGATGTCATGTTGAAATGATGCTAGTCTACATTATTTTGAGTGTTAGCTGGTGAGGAAGAAATTCATACCTCTCACTTATTAGAAAATAGTTAAAATATGGGAAATGTCTAGAGATGTCTTCTGCATTGCTGTGTTATTGCTTTAAGTATTCTTTTGGGTTGGTTTGTTTGTTTGGTTAGTTTTAAGTAACACTACGACAAAAATTAGGAACGTCTCAATCCTTTTTTCCATTTTGTCCATTTTATTAGATTAAACAATCCATTTTAATGCATCAAATCACCATCTTAATTTGTGTCATATGTTCATATTTATGATCAGCGTCAATGGAACGAAGTATGTCAGTGGAGCTGATCAGAAAATATGTAAAATACAGGCTGATCAGATTTCTGGGTAAAAGTCCATATTTGTGTGCACAAATATAAAGATCCTGTACAGTGGCAATTAATCATGTGCGCTACCGAGAGAGTGTACTTTGTGCTGGAAATCTGAGATCCACCAGCAAGTGCAGCGGTGAAACTGATCAGGGATTATTATACAGTATATTACTTTACTTTACAAAAAGAAAGTACACTTTGAAAGTGTGCTTTTGTCAGTTATTTATAGCCACAATCAAGAAAAGGTCATTCCCTAAAGCACCAAGTTTCATTGTGGGGGAAATGTGGTTTGCAGTAGGATGTGGTGAGATTGTTGCCAAGGGATGCTATTTCAAGATTTGTTTTTTAAATTTTTTTCAAGTAGTTTGGTTTCTTATTCCTTTGAAAATATGCCTCAAAAATATGCATTTACATCAAACCAAAGCTGGTAAGAGGACATTTTATGCCGTCCTATCCTTCCATGTGGCTGGTGCCATGGTCCATTATCCAAAAGACTTGAAATAGCTTGTGGTAGCCAGGAAGACTGGCTGGTGAACCAGTTGGTGTTGAATAGCACATAGCATGTTGGCTTTGGCTGAGTTGCTTGGACTTTTGGTTCTTGGACCAAATTATTTAAATGCAAGACAATAGTTCCAGTAACAATAGCACAAATTGTGCATTTCTTTTCCTCCCATTTCCTAGCCAGACTGTTCGTTTGAATTTGAAACTGGGCCTCTGATTTGGACAATGCACTTCTATATGATTAGAAAATATATAAATAGCACTATTATATTAACTTCTTTATGAAGAATGGTTTTAATCGCCTCTGAACAGCTCCGAGAAGGGCTGGAAGACCCATTTTCTATAACACTCTAGATCTGTGTCAATAACTGTGTCTGCTGGGAGGAAAAATCTCCATCTGCCATCCCATTTATCATGCCTTGTATGACAGTGACTGTTCTCTGAGTGTGTCTCTCATCACTGTACATACAAGTACAATTTCTGGCCTATTGAGCAGGACAGGAGAGCCTGAGTGGCCATTACATAGTGTGTCTGGCATTTTATGAAATGCTCTTTTGTTCATTATGATGCTTGATGTATGTGTCTTGGGTCTGGTGTGCTATTTTGACATGTCAGTGGGTTTTCTCAAAATGACGAAAATCTGACGTAGAGCAAATATGTGAAATGCATCATAATGAGTCATTCACATATTGTTCTTTGACTGCACAGAGGATGTGTCAATCAAGCAAGGTTTTATTGTTTTCAGTTTGCTGAATACATGGTGGCTGAGCTTGTAAATGCACGAGTGATTCAACTGTTTTTGGCTTGCAGAGAAGCGTAAAGCTGATCATAATCGACGATGACCATCATCCCTCATCTTAGACTAGATTTTGGACTTGGTACAGCGCAAAGAAAGGTTATGGGTAAGATGCTGACTCCAAAAAGAGGCTAGGAAACAAAAATGGTTCAAGGCAGTGTGAGCCAGTGCATTAAACTTTCGGGGCCAAAAATTAATATGGCACACCTATAGTTGTTAACTACAAATGGATGTGACTCTTTTAAGAAGTAGGATATTCGCAGTTATTTCACATATATTAATTAATCTTAGCTTGACACTGCTAGCGTATGTCCATACAGATTACTCTTTACGTTTGTAACCATATTAATAGGAGACCTGAAGATCTGTGACATATCTGTAAGGAGTGCTGATATATCAGTACCCTCTAGTGGAAGTGTTGAGAGATGCCTAGTTGTTAGAAACCCTGAAACCAAAATTATGTTCTATTATCATTACATTTAATTTCACCGCATGCATGTGCATCTGCAATTTTTCCAAACTATTTACATCACTTATATATTGATGGATGGATTTTAACTGCTCCAAGTTAGAGAGGGATGGGCGATATCTTACCGTTTGCAATATACCGGTAGAAATTCTCCCAACAATAAGAATTAGTCTTCCCGCGATAATAACGATAAAGCCATAGTTGATGACGTATTTCTGTGTGTGACGGTGTGCGACCCATTTGCAGCTCATGTGCAGAGCAAAAACAAGTATGGCAGAAGATGGACGTGAAGCTGAGAAGGAGTTTATCACTAAACGAGGAGCTACATCTACAATATGGAACTGGTTTGCTTGCATAAAATCAATTTTACTTTTAGGTCAATGTTTGTGTTTCTGAGGCTCTCAAGACTGCATGCAGCTGTAACTTGTAGCCAAAAACAGTGTTGAATGGTACTATATTTATATCGCCACTGATATCGTTATCGCAATAGATACCAGAAAATATTGTGATACAGTTTTAAGTCCATAACGCCCATCCCTATTGGTCACCCATATTTGCATGTGCTGTAAGTGCTTTGCACGTACAATGAGCATTTCCCTATTGCTCTCTACCTCCAGCTGGCAGACGAGGGGAGGGGAGATGAGCATGGCTGAAGCTGATGAGGAGAGCAGCAGTCAGCAGCGGAAGAAGCCACCATGGCATTATCTGGATATCCCCAGCACACAGGGCCCCACGGAGGAGCTAAACAACTTCATACAGGTACTGAGAACAGAAACGGAAGGTTTTTAGACACAAAGCAGTATCTCTGCAATTTATTGATGTAATTAATATTTACAGTACACACACTTACAGAGTAATTACTTCGCTGGAGGATTCATTATTCATAGATTACTTGGACAAAATATTAAATTACATTATGGTACTGGTAACTTGCCCTGCAATATAAGACAGCTACTTTTTAGTGAACTGTGTCTTTGCAATAGACTAATAGACCATCACTCAAATGCTGCTTCTCGGTGTCACTTGTTTTTGAATCTTTTTTGTATTTTATTCAGCAGTATGAAAACCTCAGGACTATTTCTTTCAGCTCTGGTCAAACAGAACAAATCAAAATGTCTTCTGACAGATAATAGGACCTCTGCCTTCTTGGTTCTGTGAATATGTTGTCTGGCTGTGACTTTTACACAAGTTTCAATGCGTAAGGTTAACATGCATATACCCAATCCTGTAGCAGTCACACACAGACTATATATTTTTTCCCCCTCAAATCTAAAAAGAATATATGTATTCTGTGCATTGCCTTTTTTGTATGGGATATCAGGGTTCTGTTCTTTTTCCAGCCATGGGCACGTAACAGTCTGTACCTGCGCAGTGCCAGCGTGCCCACAGAGAACATTCAGCTCAGATACCCAATTGTGGACCCCTATGCCTCTCGAAGACCCTCGGTACTGCGCAAACCCTCCCTTTCACAGACCATCAAGAGGTATGGGCACACACACACACACACACACACACACACACACACACACACACAGAGGTATCCTTAGCCATATATGAGTCATGCAGGTAAACATTAACATGAAGGAACATACACTGTATATTCTGTGTTTGTATTTCCCACAGGGTTTAACATCTGATCTATAAAATCAATCTGTTAATTCAACAGTCAGGAAAGAGCAGGTTTTGTGCACTTTGTTAGAAGTCCTCTTTTGGCTCTCTCTGTGAAATTGTTTTACTTTAATTTATTTGCAAGGTTAACACACCGAAGTGTTTATTAATGTTGTTTTGCGTTTGTAATAAACAATATAACAGCATCCTTTTATCTTGTTCCCAGTCCCATTTCTATGACCAATTACTGCTGCAAATTGCATTATTATGATTTACACTATAATTATGATTACACACACATCCCCATTTGCATTGCATGCGTCACCATCTGCTGTAGCATTTACTTCCTTGCTGAATTTTTTTTTTTTTTTGCTTCAGAAGACCTCTTTCTGCTTAATGCTGTCCTATCTTTCTAAAATATTTTCTGACTTCTTCAATATTCCTATTGTAACCATTTAACTTTCAATCTCTAATTCCTTTCTAAAACTGGTCCTCTAACCTCTTGTCCTTTTTCTTTTCCCTCTTTCTCTTGTTTCTGTTCCCCATCTTTCTTTCCCTTGCTGAGTCATGTTTTCAGCCCTTCAGGGAAGAGGGTACGCTTTGAGCAGATGAACACAGTGTTGGTTAATGGCCAATGCTCCTCTCGGCTGGAGGCCACCAGGCGCCAGTCGCTACCCCATATTGTCCTCAGGTACTGTAGCGCTTTGTGCGACCTGCAAGAGGAGGGTGACACACCTTCCAATCACCATTGATTCCAGTCCAGCCTGTCACCCCATTCATGTTCATTGTGTATCTCACTATCACACTGCTCATTCAGAGATGTAGACCAGATCACCATCTGTTCTCTGGGTTGTATTTTTAGCTCTGCTGTTTGATATGCTTCGTGGAAAATGTATTAATCTTTGTGAGAACCATGTGGCATGCAAATATTAAGCAGCTCAGAATACAGCTGTGTGAAACCAGCCATGTTTTACACATGCTGAGTTATGTGAGCTGTTTCTTATAAGTTGTCTAAATCCATCATTCTCAAAGTGGTGCCTGTGATCTATACACAGGAAGTCTGTTTTTTTAATGTCATTACAGTGGGGGAGATTACTACCAACCACTATTTTAGTTTCTATCGAAGTTATTATAGTCATACCCCTAATCTGAAGGTTAATTACATCGTTACCTATAGTCCTAATATTTGAATAGGTGGATTATGATAATAAAAATCTGTGCTACTATCATAAGGAGGTTAGAGTTCCTTTTTACACCTAAAAATTTAGAGAACTGCAGATCCAGATGACTTGAGTAAAAAAAAAAAAAAAAACAGATGTCCTCATAACTTGCCTCTGCCTCAATGGGCTTTGACAGGATTGTAGATTAATTATATACTGGTCCCAGAGCATGTGGTCTGCCTACCTTCAAAGACATGAATAAAGAAGGATAACCTGGATGAGTTTGCCATGTCTTACTATCCACTTACTATGGCAGACACACACCTCTGAGAAATTAGATAACTAAACCTGTTTAAATGCTGATGACTGATGTGATTCATCATATCAGTGTAAACATGTCTAGAGTGCTGTTCTAACTGGCTTTATGTCATGTGAACTGAAAACTGTCAGTATCTCCACACTGCCATGTTTTATCATAGCAGACACAGACCTAATGACAGTAAGGCCTTCGGTAGAAAAGGCTCAAATTATTTTGGGTCCAGTGTTACTTTATTGCTTTGCTTGACAAATTATTTGTGGTTGTACAGTACAAACATGTGTGTTTAAATGTACAGTACCTAGTATTTTAGTTTTGGAGGATTTTTTGGAGTCTCTGCTTTCAGGCAGAGGCATGTCCTTCCTGTCTTTTTTAACAGACAAGCTGATATTTCAGAGGGTGTTTACATAAGGCTAAACAGAGGGGTAGTAGTTAGCTGGCCAAGCAGTGGAATAGAGTCTGAAAGAGCACCCATCTTTAAAGTACACCACACATGATCTGTCACACTGCCAGAGCTGTTCAATTTGTGACCGTCCTTGGAGTGTCCTTGGATCGATGACAGCCTCGGCCAGGCCGTCATGTGCTCTGTATAACTTTAGACATGACATTTCTAGCATCTGCAAATCAAAACAGGTAGGTTGAAGCAGAAACTCCCAGCAAAGCTTTTTTGTCTTTCTTTCTTTTTTTTATTGTGCATTGGACAGATTTCTTGACTGTTTTTGTAGAATGATGTAAACTCTTTTCTCATTCAGCCTTTCTTTTCATTGAAACCCTCTTGTGTATAGGCTCCACCTACCTGACCTAGAAAGCTTGCCTAACTGGGCTGGGTTATTACTGTAAACACTGACATGAGGCAACTGTTTTATAATGATTTAAACTTAAAATAAACTTGATTCATGTGGCTTTTTCAATTTGCTGAATTTGCATGTTTTGATTTTGGCTTTTTTTTGTTGTTTTGTTATTTTGACTTTATTCTCATTTGATTCCATTAGCATTTTTTTCTTGTTTATGTCGGTGTTTGTGGGAAAAGCTAACAATGAATAGCATGCCTGCATAATTGAATACTAAGTTCTAGACATAATTCTCTCCAGGCATTTTTGTGTAAAGTTTTCTAAAGAATGGGGTAGATGTGGGTTAATACTCCCTAGCTATAAACCATGTGCAGTCATGCATCATGTGTCCATGCAACAGTACCAGATTTAATGCATACCTGCTGTATATAGTTTTGAGTTTGAGAATATCAAAATATCCCACCAATGAACTCAACTCCCATCCACGCACCTACATTCTGCCCTAAAAAACCTTCTCCAGCTGGACTCTGTAATGACACACAGCCTGTTATTACTGAGTGTCCTTTACTCTAAACACTCCCTACATCCACCCACTCTCCCCAATTTACACACACAGTAAACACACACACACACACACACACAGAGAGATCCTGAGACCCAGGTTAGTCAGTCCAAATATAATAACTTCATTCATGTACAGTTTTTGGAACATCACTTCTGTTTATAATTATGTTTTATAATTCACTTTTTATAAGCATTATTTGACTTGCAAAAACTCACAAAAGATGTTTCAGATGTTTTAACAGCAAGTTATTGACTAGTGAAATGTTTTGGTTTGTTTCATAACAGATGTGAGTTATACGCAAGCAGACGTTCTTGATCATTAGCATGACAGGAAATAAGAGACTGTTCAAGTATTCCACTGTAGTCATTATGCTGTTGGGCTGCATTCACTATCCAGGGGTACGGCAGACTGGTTTGGGGTCAGTAAGGATATCGACACCACTCTGAAATGGCAGAGGAAGAGCCTGCGCCACTGCAACCAGCGCTATGGCAAGCTAAAACCGCAGGTGCTCCGAGAGATGGACCTACCCAGCCAGGACAACATCTCCATAACAAGCACAGAGACTCCACCACCACTTTATGTCCCAGCAGCACACCATGGCATGCAGAAGGTTAGATGATTATTATTACTAGGTACTGTATATTTTTTTGTACATTTACTGGCATTGTTAATAGTAGGGGGCATACTTCATGCGCAGCTACGTTACACTACCATGCTTAGAGCACACATACTGTAAATAACAGTGTTCTGCTACTGCACACTGAAAGTATAATGTATAATACGTTGAGCTATACATTAAATTGCTCCTAGGAATGAGTGTGTGAATGTGTGTGTGTGCATGGTGGCCTACAATAGACTGGTTATGCATCCATGGTGTATATAGTGGTGCTTGAAATTTTCTACATTTCTGCATAAATATGACTTAAAACATCATCAGATTTTCACACTTGTCCTAAAAGTAGCTAAAGAGAACCCAATTAAACAAATGAGACAAAAATAGTATACTTAGCCATTTATTTATTGAGGAAAATTATCCAATATTATATGTCTGTCACTGGCAAAAATATTGTATGTGAATCTGGTGGATTTCCTGGTCCAGATGCAGCAAAACAGGCCCAAACCATGATACTACCACCATCATGTTTCACAGATGGAATAAGGTTCTTATGCTGGAATGCAGTGTTTTCCTTTCTCCAAACATAATGCTTCTCATTTAAACCAGAATGTTCTATTTTGATCTCATTCCTCCACAAAACATTTTTCCAATAGCTTTCTGGCTTGTCCACATGATCTTTTAGCAAACTACAGATGGGCAGCAATGTTCATTTTGTGTTTTTCTCCTTGCAACCCTGCCATACACACCATTGTTGTTCAGTGTTCTCCTGGTGGTGGACTCGTGAACATTAACATTAGCCAACGTGAGAGAGGCCTTTAGTTGCTTATGAGTTACCCTGGGTTCCTTGGTGAACTCGCAGACTATTACATGTCTTGCAGTGGTCTTGAATTTCCTCAATTTGTACACAATCTGTTCTCTTTGACATCTTTTACTTTTGGTGTGAATATCTGATGATATTTTAGGTCATAAATATGCAGATATGTAGAAAATTCTGGGGGGGAAAAAAACAACTTTCAAGCACCACTGCATACCTGACTCATTCCCATTGTTCCCAGGATAGGCTTCAGCTCCACCATGACCAAGATAAAGTGGTTACTGAAAATGAATGTGTCAATGAATTTTCTGACATTTATTAGAATGCCATAACAACAGGCTTTGTAGCTCTGGTTTGTTCAAGTCATATTATGGTGGTGATGTGACCTCAGATATCAAAACGTACACTTGCTTTAATTTAAGGACGTGAAAATATGCATAACTCTGTCATTACAGTGTCATGATATTGACAAATATTTTCAGAAAAATCTCACAAATAGCAAAATGAACCACACTTTACTTAATAAATATACATATTACAATATATATATATGTATATATATATATATGTATATATATATATATATATATATATATATATATATATATATATATATATATATATATATATATATATATATAAATGTGTGATGACTGTCACTTTCAAAAGCTTCACGTGACATTCACTTCACTTTACTTCACTTGCACTTAGAGCAGGTTTTTTATTTTAATTTTTTTTATTTTGACGTCAACACAAAGTGAGTTTAGAAGACATTTTTACACTGAATTTTTTAAACCATTATGACCATTATGTGACCTTGACAGCATAGGTACACTGAACTACAAAGTCATTTGATGGCTTAATATAAATCAGGTCAGAAAGTGTCCTTATATCAGCATGTAATTTATTATCTATGTAATAGACTTAAAAACAAAAGCAGCTGAATAAGTACTTACAAATGTAAATATACATATATATATAATCAGTTGTCTTGAAGGGCTTATGTAGGCGTCATAAATTTCTATGAACAATGCCCCTAATTATTATTACTGCAAGTCCTGGGTTAAGTATATTATCATTTATACAGGAAATATATACAAAGATATGCAGTTTCATGCCACTGATGTCGTCTTCCCCTGCAGATTGTGGACCCACTGGCTCGGGGCCGAGCATTTCGTAACATGGATGATGTGGATGCTTTCAATGGGTCTCAAACTCCTATCACCCCTGGAGCTGTCTCCCTGTGCTCTCTCACCAGCTCCCGTTCTGGCTTCAACCGTTTGCCACACAGGCGCAAAAGAGAGTCTGTGGCCAAAATGGGCTTCAGAGCAGCCGCAGCTCTCCTGAAGGTGAGAGCCAGAGCTTACCCTGTGTCTCAGATATACAGCGAGGGTTAGGTAGCTCTGTTGAAGCTCAGCTGAAGATGCCACTTTGTAGAGACGTAAAGAAACCGTGGGACTGTTTGTAATTTATGTTTTATACAGTATGTGAGCCAAGAAATGGCAAGATATGTCTAAAGAAAGTGAGAACAATGACTGACTTCCACTTATATGAAGAGTGCAAAATAAAATACTCCTCTTAAGTTCAGTCAGAATTCAGTCCAACAATTGCAGGGAGTTCTCTTTTTAAAAGTAACAAGAATTGCACAAATTTGCACTGTGTTGTTTTGACATTCTGACCATGCCTGACTTTTGCATTATTAAATATTTTTAGAATGTTCCATAGAATTTGATTTGTAATTTATCTTATTCCTGAGTATGGCTAATATTTATAGTTGGATTATGTTCAAAAACTGTACGAAGGGATTCCATGAAATACTTAATAGTTTAAGGCTTCCCTTGCTGCAAAACGTTTGAGAACCCCTGCACTAGATTGCTCAGCTAATAGACAGGAAGAATTTTGTAGAGAGGATATAATCACACTGCAACAACAGCTTTATGTTTTAAGACATTTAGCCGTATTTGTCTTTGTTGTCTTTGAAGATGATTATGGTGGTGAAGATGATTAGGAAGTGGTGATAATAATGGTGGTGCTTTCAGGGCCGTTCTGTGAAGGATGGCACAATGCGTCGAGTACACAGACGCAGCTTTGCTGTAAACAGCTTCATGGAAGATGACACAGGGGAATTCCTAGATGAACTGGACACCTCCTTTTTTAGAAGGGTGAGAATGAAAGCAATATTTCCTTCACAGGTCTACACAGCACTATTGATCTCTGTATAAACTCACTACCTACACTGCCCTCCATTGGCCATTCAACGCAAAAGCACTCCAGAACTAAGGCTAACACTTTATCACATTTACAGTTACATTTATTCATTTAGCAGATGCTTTTATCCAAAAGCGACATACAAATGAGGAAATACAAGCAAAGCGATATATCAAACGGAGACCAATAGAAGTAGTGCAACCATACAAGATCTTTTAATTGAGTGCCAGAGTAGGTGTTTTTTGTTTTGTTTTGTTTTTTTAAGGATAATGTGGGGGTTGGCATTTTAGGGGTTATTTATGTATTCACGGAAGAGGTGGGTCTTTAGCTGTTTTTTGAAGATAGTAACAGATTCTGCTGTCCGGATTGAGGTTGGAAGTTCATTCCACCACTGAGGGACAGATAGTGTGAAGGTTCTGAAAAGGGACCTTGAGCCACGCTGAGCAGGCACTACTACGTTAATCAATTGCAGATTGCGTGAGGGAACATAAGCCTTCAGGAGAGTGTTGAGGTAGAGGGTGTTGTTCCAGACAAGGTCTTGTACGTGACCATCAAGGCCTTGAATTTGATACGGGCAGCTACAAGAAGCCAGTGGAGGGAGATGAAAAGGGGTGATATGTTCTGCCAACTGTTCAAATTATCATAAATTAGCTGTGACACTATATTCTGTCACTTAATCAGCATTTACTAATAATACATAATATTACATAATAGCTAATCGAGAAATATGTCTTTAGCCACAATGTAATAATAATTCAACTCTATTAAAACATATTTTTCTCCTGATTAGTACTATGTGATTGCGTCAGATCCCGTAATGACTGGCAGTGGCATCTCCCCATAACTGTTACCACATCGTTGCCACTATTTGTCATGAGAATGTCTCCGAATATGGTGCTAGCTAAAAGTGACAAAAATAAGATCACACTTATTGTGTCCGTTTGACTGCTGGTTAACCACTTCTAATTAATAAAAAACAAAAACATCTCTGATCAGCATAGCTTTTCAAATGAGGTAGAACTGCATCACATTGAGACTACACAAAAACAATTGTGATAAAACAATTGTAAAAATGCTAGGTGCTAATTTGATGGCATGGTCACTGACGTGGAAAATAGGTTGCGAGAGATAGCAAATTTACTTCAAAGACATCCTGAAATCAGTGTCTGGTTAGTTTCTTGTTCTTGGTGTTCAGTTTATCTGTACTTGTCACTTAAAAGGCAAGATTCTTCTTTGTCTGTAGTCCTAAAATGCAGTGAATGTAGTTATCCTGCCTCTCATCAGTCTACTATTTATGAATAGGTCACTGTTGAGTCACAGGCAGGGGAAAAAAATCAGCAAAAACACTTCAAGATGTTTGCATGAGAGAGTGAAAACTTTGGCCTAAGCATTCGAGTCACTACCTACATTCCCGGAAATACACCACACTGTGAAATAAAAATGCATTTCACATTGTTATATAGTTTATAGATTACAGTGGGTAACTCAGTGGGTACCATATTTCTAATTCTGAAGGAGTCACCTACTTGCCCGAAAAAGAAATCCTTGCCAAAAAAGGAATTCAGAAATCTCTCAACTAAACACACTAACATTGTTCTTCATTTTAATTCATTGGGCTTTTAAGAATAACATGTGTTTTCTTATATTATACTAACACTGTGAAGTAACCTGGTGGCAGAGCTGTGTGGTAAAGCTGTATGTGTGTGTAGGATGGACTGGTACAGGAGGAACTATCCACATATGCAGACGATGTGTTTGAGTCGCCCTCTGAGGCCGCCATTCGTGAGAATGATGCAAACAAAGTGCCCTGTGAGACAGATTTAACAGGCAGCGCCCTGGGAAAGCCTGAGCTAGAAAGGAGTCACCTAATGCTGTGAGTCCCCAGCTCCTTCACACACACACACACACACACACACACACACACACACACACACACACATGCGTATACTCATAGCCAGCTGTTTGCATATGTGAAAAGTTTACTCATAGTAATTATTTCAAACACTGTCAGCCATCAAACAAGACAGGGAATCTAAACACTTACAACACGAGACATTACAATGACAGCTAATTATTACTGAAGACTGAGTGTTTTCCAAGTATGGCTCACAACTGCATATCCTCCTTATCTCTGTCTCTGTAGGCCACTTGAGAGGGGCTGGAGAAAAGGCAGGGAAGGCTCTCTGGTCCAACCTAAAGTGCGCTTACGCCAGGAAGTTGTGAGTGTGAATGGCCAGAAACGGGGTCAGCGCATCACTGTGCCCGTTACAAGGCTGTTTGCCCGTGAGAAACGTCCTTATGGCCTGGGCATAGTGGGAAGGCTGACCAACCGCACGTACCGCAAACGCATTGACAGCTATGTGAAGAGACAGATAGAAGACATGAACAACCACAGGCTGGTTCTTCCTTTGATATTCAAATAAATAAATAAAAAATACTATGTTAGATATTACAGCTCATTTATGTATTTACATATTTCCATGTGTATTCGAATACTAACAAATATAATGACAGATTTTGGTTTTATTTTGGTTCTGTAGGCCTTTCTTCACATATTGGATAACATTTGTCCACTTGCTCATCACCATCCTGTCAGTTTCCATCTATGGCATTGCACCTATTGGCTTCTCCCAACATGAAACTGTAGATTCTGTAAGTCATACCTGCTTATTACACACACACACACACACACACACACACACACACATATATATATATATATATATATATATATATATAATGTGTGTGTGTGTGTGTGTGTGTGTGTATATATATATATATATATATATATATATATATATATATATATATATATATATATATATATATATATATATATATATATATATAAAAATATATATCGGTTTCCTTCACTCCAATTACATTCACAATTTATGGCATGTTTTCCACCTTCCAGGTACTAAGAAATAAAGGCATTTATGAGAATGTCAAGTATGTGCAGCAAGAGAACTTCTGGGTTGGACCAAACTCGGTAGGTTTCCTTTACTTTCGTCTGTCACTAATGGTCCAGTTGTTGCTCAGTTATGGGGAACAAAATAGTTAACTACAGTGTCGCATCTTGGCTGATAGGTGGCGCTGATACATTTGGGAGCCAAATTCTCACCGTGCATGCGCCAAGACCAGCAGGTGCATGACCTGATCCAGGAGAAGAGGGAGAAGGAGCGCCACTCAGCCTGCTGTGTCCGAAATGACCAATCAGGCTGCGTGCAGACCTCTCAGGAACAGTGTTCGGTCAGTGCCATTATTTAATCCCTCACTGTGGGACACGGCTATTCAAATGCATACGGCTTAGAATTGCAAAATGCTTTTGGGGCAGTCAATATGACACAGATATTACAGCACACTACCTAAAGACATTTTCACGACATGCATATTATTTCACAACAATATTGTATCATAATATCATATAACAAATGCCAGTTATAACCTAAGGTCAATTATATTTTTATTTAATGGTAACAAATATGTATTGTTTAACACAGAAAAGACAAAGAAAGGAAAAAAATTTTACTTACAATCCCCATAATAAGTCATGACCATGTATTGTGACACTTTATCATTAATGTATCATATTGATATTATATCATACCACATATCTCTCACTCTTTCTGTCTAAGAGTACAATGGCTGTCTGGGTAAAGTGGCCTCAGCACCCAAGCGTTCCATATCTAGATGGCAAATTACTCAAGTACGGCTCAGTTTGTCACCAAGACCCAAGGTAATGCATTACAAGCATTATTAATTGAGTGGTAGCATGATTCAGGCATGTGATTGATGGCTTTGTGTAATGACATCAGGACTTGTCTGGAGCCAGCCTCGGTCGCACCTCATGAGTGGCCTGATGACATCACCAAATGGCCAGTGAGTATGACTCAGTCACAAGACCTGTGAATTTAGTATGCTATTATTTTCTACTGGAAATGATTTGTACATTTTACATTATTTATACCCACGCTAGCTATGCTATTTAATTCACATCATTCAGAATTGTTGTGATTTACAGATACTGCCTGTCTTCTTTCAGATCTGCACCAGGTACAGCAGTGGAAACCACACAAACCTGCCACACATAGACTGTGTGATCACAGGCCGGCCATGCTGCATTGGAACCAAAGGAAGGTGAGGGGGAGCTACATGACTACACAGCTTTTAGCATGACTCGCTGACATTATTTTCAGATCATAAAATGTCAACAGTTATAGAAAGTGATTTTTTTTCTGCAGGTGTGAAATCACTTCCAGAGAGTACTGTGACTTTATGCAGGGCTATTTTCATGAAGAGGCCACGCTTTGCTCCCAGGTACATTTTCACGTCTTCCACTGCTATCTGTGTGTTAGCAACTCAGACAGCTTAATGCTGTACTTGTTTTGTAAACTTATAGCTCTCACTGAACATAACCAGCAGAGGGTGTACAGATCTGCAGTCCTCGATCTCAGTCTGTGAGACTGAATCATAGTTGGTCCACCACTAGGTGGAGGTTAAAATCATACATACTGTAGTGGCAGTTCTCTTAAATATGCCTCTCATCAGGTGCATTGCATGGATGATGTGTGTGGCCTGCTGCCTTTTCTCAACCCAGAGGTCCCAGATCAGTTCTATCGCCTGTGGCTGTCTCTCTTCCTGCATGCTGGGTAAGCGGGACATCTGCTCCAAAAACAACACCTTAAATGTTTTGCAGTTCAACAATTTAATATTTGTATTTTAACTCATGCTCAAGCAAACTTTTTTTATGTTTTCACTCAGGATTCTGCACTGTCTCGTGTCTGTGTGCTTCCAAATGACCATCTTGAGGGATTTGGAAAAATTAGCAGGGTGGCTTCGAATATCAATCATCTACATCCTCAGCGGCATTACAGGCAACTTGGCCAGTGCCATATTTCTTCCTTACAGAGCTGAGGTGCAGTCATTCCCATAAACTCTCAATATCCGGGTGAATCTGAGTTGTGTAATGTGATTAAGGACGCAATGACCTAACTTCTTTCTCTTATTTTTTATCAGGTCGGCCCAGCCGGCTCTCAGTTTGGCATCCTTGCCTGTCTGTTCGTAGAGCTGTTCCAGAGCTGGCAGATCCTGGCGCGGCCATGGCGGGCCTTCATCAAGCTGCTGTGTGTGGTTCTCTTCCTTTTCGCCGTTGGCCTGCTGCCTTGGATTGACAACTTCGCCCACATTTGCGGCTTCATCTCAGGCTTCTTCCTCTCCTTCGCATTCCTGCCTTACATCAGCTTTGGCCGAATGGACATGTACCGCAAGCGCTGCCAGATATTGGTCTCGCTCACACTCTTTCTGGGAATCTTCTCCAGTTTTGTGGTGCTCTTCTATGTGTATCCAGTCAAGTGTGAATGGTGTGAGCTGCTTACCTGCCTCCCTCTGACGGACAAGTTCTGTGAGAAATATGACCTCAACGCTCACCTCCACTGAGGCCTTAGAGAGACGAGAGGAAAACCAGAGATAAAAGTTGTGAAACGGTTTCCAATCTTCTAGCTCTAACTGACATTATTTGCTCTGTTAGAGTCTGTATCAATGAAGGTATTCTTTTCATAGGCTCAGAGAAAAGTCCTCCCTGGGGAGGAGAGATGATCTAAATGCCCACAGTGCCTTGTTGATCGATACAAACTGCTGCGTTTCTGTGTTCCATTAAGTCTGAGCACTTTTGTTTTTAACCTGTAATATGTACACTGCTATTTAAGTAGTGCATGTTTGGTAGTGTTTTAGCTACCTGTTCACTTGTAATACACAGTACAATAAGAGTAAACTGAATTCTCTGTGTGTCATATTTATTTTCTGTTTAGGAAGAAGAAAAACAGGACAGATGGACATCTTGATCAGAATATGCTCAGAATTCCATTTTCTGAAAACTCTTCATTCATTTCAGTGCACAATTACCTAATGTAATTATCTATTACACAGTCCATCTACAAGGGTTATTTTGTGTGGTTGGTTGATTGTCAGAGTGTTTGTTATAGTGCTGATCTGAAAGCAGGTCTTTATGCCGGGTGCACACGGGGGAGGTTTGTGATTTGGATTCGCCATGTTGTCTGCCACAGGCTGAAGGATGAGCTCCAGTCTACAGCGAACGCATCAGTGCATTAATAGAGTTCCGTCTTCACGGCTCACCGTCTCTCCCGTACCTCCTTCGATAAAAAGCTCCTCTCTATTGTGTGCTATGTTAATTTGAACACCCACCCTCCCATTCCCTACTGTAGCGCAACACAGCACAACAGAGCCTGTGTTAGTTTAGCCGAAATGGTAATTAAGAGGTAGCAAATGAATATGTGTGCGTTGGGCTGCAGGCTGCTGAAGTCGCTTGAGTGCTCTTCTGCTGATGATTACAGGTCTGCAAACAATGCTTCTGTGATGCTGAAAGCTCAAACCCCTCCACAGGAACAAGTTACCACATTTTCTATCATTTCTTGTCCCGCACCCTTTTACTCTGTCCCCCTCTCCCTTCTTTCCCGCTACTGCTCCATGGTCTCCTTCCCTCTCTCCCAGTTAAGGACAATGGAACAGCTGAGAGAGGCTGCCCATGCAATCACAGCTTTTTAGCAGCTCTATACATCAAACCCACCCCGCACTACAGAGGAAATTAGCCTGTCTATTCCCCAGCCCCCATGCTCTCAATGCTCTGCCCTATAGAGATGGTAATTTTAGGGTAAGAGGTCCATATCGCAAATCATTGATCAGCATCAAATCAGTGTTTGGAGAGAGCTCAAATCCCCACCACTTCAGGACTACACAACAGCCATTCGCTGATTAGCGGCAGCACTCTGCAGAGGTAGAGATCATTCGAGGCACAGGGCTGTCCTGGCTGTCTGTGTCTTTTGACACTGTCCTCCTCACTGCTTCCCATTCCTCTTCTTTATCCACATTTTTTGGACATTTTTCCTTAACACATTGTGTCACTAATGAGATGTATGTCAGTGTGTTACAGTATTAGCTCTTTTAGAGCCTCTTGATAAAATGCAGTTAATGAATATCAGAGAATGACTAAGAGAACCTAAACAATTTTGTGTTAGTTAACAAATAATTGCTGTAAAGGGTTGGATTATCATGAGCTGGTTATGAGTTTAACAGTTGACCTGCTTGATCGCGCACATGGCATTTTTGTCTTCCAAACAATCATAGATTAACCAGAATTCTCCTGTCTAGGTCACTGAATTGAAACATGCATACTTTGCTGACCACAGATTCTCTGTGTTACTGCCCTCTTTTGGGGAAGACCAGACATTAAATAGTAGCCTTGTTGAAATATAAAATGCTAGCATTATCATGTGTCTAGTAAATTTTCCAAGATGTGCCCAACAGCTAAAATAGCCTTATTTGCAGCTGTGAGATATGGGATGATACAGGTCGATCTACAATGTCAATGAAGGTCCACCTGGATCTCAGTCTAGGCACCAGGTCTTAGTTGAAGATTACAAACAGAGGAAGTGCATTTTCTGGATGCTGAGGGCTAAGGGACTGATGGGGGAGGTAACTGAAAGCTGACCCTGAAACTGGACCCAGGCAGCTGCGCAGCAGGTGGTTAGTGGCAGGTTGTCTCCCCTCATTGTCCCTCAGAGTAGTGCGTAGGACACAGCAAGCTCCCCCAGAGTTATACCAGGCCTGGGGCTTGCAGGTAAACGAATGAGGGTGCACATGGTAGTGGTGGTGGTTGTGTGTGTGTGTGTGTGTGTGTGTGTGTGTGTGTGTGTGTGTTTGGGAGGGGGGCTGTCAACTGCACATCTGATCTAGCCAGCACAGTCATGCCTCGATGAAGAGAGAGAGAGGAGCTTCATTCCCAACAAGTGATCTACTGTATCTGCCACCTGTGCACTGGCTGCCTGTCATACTGAGGGGCAGAGCACATCAGACAGATCATTAGGCATTAGTCAAAAGCACACTGCATGTGGTGCCGTGATGGTAACATCACTGCTTTATGTAGGCTATTAGTGGTACTAATCTGTCTTACTTCATGCAAGTTAATTAGGGCTCTGTCTTTTTTTTCTTCTCTTTGACAGTATTATGATAAATTACTGAAACTCATCAGGAATGGTTGTGGGTTGGTGTACATAAAATGTCTTGATAATCAAGAATTCCACTAACCAGTTCTAACACTACAATTTTAAGCCGTAGATTTTTTTTTTTATAAAGTAGGGCACGCTGTCATTTCTTTCCTGTGGGTGTTTGGAGAGCTAACGGCCACATTCTGGCCCACGGCTCTTTCATCGCACTACTCAACTGTCAGCTCCAGGCCTCAGGCTGCTGGAAACTGTCTTCCCCAGCAGTATTGATCCTCAGCCCTCTTGTTGTCCCCCTGAGCTCCCTGCGCTTGCTCCTTCATGGCTGGTAGTCTGCTAATTACATCCTCGAACATGTTTGCTCATTACACATGAGCTTAACAAGATCCTTCACAGTGCCCACACAATGCTTCATCTCATAGATAAGAGTGACCCTAATGCAGTGGAAGAGCCTGCCATACTTTGTTTATGTGTAACATAGATTTGGGGGCTGTTAATTGTGCAGCCCATTAATGTCTTAACATAGTGTATTCATTTACTTTGGTTGTTAAATTTGGCTAAACGTCCAGCAGACCATGCTAGCTACATTTTCCTAGCAGGTGTTCCTGAATGATGTGCTTGCTTAAAATCAAAGTATGGTGAGTACCTGAGATAATATAAGATCTTGCCAGCCATGTAACAAATGCAAGCAGTAGCCTCCATTGTCTTTACTGTACCCTAGATTACTGTATTAACTAAGAAGACTGAAATTGTTGTAATGCCACAGTATAGATAACAGTAGTTAGAATGGAATGGGCAATTTCTTTATGGACAAGTGAAAGGAACCAATTCCTTCTTGCCATATGTTTGAATAAGACCCATAACTAAACCGACAACCTTAAAGAAAGCTTCACTGTACTTGATTGTCTGTCATCACAACTTCTGCATTAACAATTGCAGCAATTCCAGCTCTGCTTTTATCTTCATGGAAATGCCAAAAACCCTATGGTTCCTTTTTGTCCCGTTTGGGTTATTTGTATTTCTCATCTGCCTGTAAATACAATACTAGGTAATGGTTTCCTTTGATTAGCAACATTTTAAACATGATACACATATTCTCATTGCTATGATTGGTGAACTGTTTTATATAAATGGAAAATATTTAAAAGTGGTAATTCATTTAGTAATTAAATAATACGTTAAAGATTCCAGTTTACAACACTACCTTGATGCTGCATTATAGTTGTGAATAGTTCTAAGGGCAAATTATAGTTAGAATTTCAAAGTAAAGTAATTTCACAAAGTAGTAATATTTTGCATACTGAATTAAAAGCACATTTACATAACATAACTCTTTTTATAATATTAAATAAAAATAAAAATAAATAAATAAAAACTTTAATCATATGAAAGGTTGGGTGCCATGAAAAATATGACAACGCCACCCAACCTGACCCCCACGTTAAAATGGAACCTATGTCCTGGTAACAGTCTTGTCCAAGCATTTTAAAATCGTTTATACGCCCAATTCATACTTGATTCTTTAAGGAAATGGTACAATACCAGTTTTACTGCTTTTCAGCTTTAGACACACAATAGCACTATAATGATAGACATGAAAAATAATCCACTTCTGGTGCAATGCTTTTCAACAACCGGAAAAGCCAGGTACCCATTAAAGATTGGACCCCCCTGACACTGTCCTACGGCATACATAGCATTGTTTTAGAGATGGACCATTGTTCCTGAACACAACGTACGTGTCTAATCAGTAAACAGGGCAAGTATAGACTTGCCCTGGGTTGAGGTATGGCCTCGTCTCAGGTTAGCCTCTGCTTCCTCAAGATTATGAAAGAGCACATTGGTACACAATTTTTTAGAGAAATTAGAATCACTATGCTCCAGGGGGTCGATCTGGATGACAGCCGCAAACCTTTACTTTCATTAACATTTGTCCAGAGCACACGAGTAGAAATACAGCACTAATTTTAAAGAACAGCTTGTACTATGTGTAAAGATGTTCTTTTTTAAAGATGGCAAGATATACGATGATGTCCATCTGATTTACATTTAGATTAAGAATACTCATTAAGTAACATTCTGAAGAGCTTCATTAAAGCTAATCAGCAATGATAAAAAGGAGATTAGAAGGAAGTACCTGAGGATTACCATTAAGATTACCAATTTTATGAACATGCCAGCTACTTGGCTACTCTAAATTCCTCCTAGGTGTAGATGAGTGTGTGAATGTCTGTATGCAAAGTGCTTTTCGGTAGATTGGCCTGTCCATTATAACATGGCTACAGTAGATCTCTTTATTGTGTGAGATCTAATATGTTTAGAGTTGGTGCATTTTTTAATGATTTAAGTATCTGTGTGAACCAGTTCTAAAATATTCTGCCATAAAATGCCATTAGCTGCCATAATTATCGTCTGTTTTATCCACACTCATGGCTCAAAGCCTTTTTTGGCTTGTTATATTACTAGTTATTGAATTTTTTTTAACAAATTTTTGATCTAATTGTTAATTATGTGATTTGGAATAAAAAGGTCTATTGAGGTTGCAGGTCTGTTGCAGTCTCAAACTGTGATACAGTCCTTACTCAACACAGGTAAATATTTAGATTTTTGAAAAATTTACCAGATGTTTAGATGCTAGATCTTTTTTTCTGCTTATTTTATGTGTCAGAGATGTGGACAGAAACAATCTGTTACTTCCTAAAGTCGCAGGCACACAAAAAGTAAATAATTTTAAAATAAGATATATCCTCTTGGTATGGTTGTCTGTATTTGTTTCAACTGGCTACCATCTCAGAGTTATTTGCTAGCATATGATGCGACTGACTTGAATGTGGGGACGTGTCTGATGATTCCATAGGTTTAAACGTATGAAATTACCGGAAATTACCATGATTTTTTTCTGGATCCACTGTTAGGTAAATACCAGAATCAATAAGCTGTTTTTCCATATATACACTTAACTGTTATGGTCCTCTATTGCATTCTATGACAGCAGATGTCATAGACCTCAGTATGATATTGACACTAGTGTTGTCAGTAACCTTTAATTTATGAGGCTCTTCTGATATAGAGATTAGAAGGAGAACGCTTCTTCTTGCTTCAGCTCTCTGTAAGAATGATATTCATGAGAACTGTAGTCTGTAAATCAGATTATTTTCCACAGTCATTGTTCTGTACACTGAGTGTTTTGTGCCTTGGTCGTACGTTGACCATCCAGTGAGATCTGGTCTCCGGTTAGACGCCTAACGCTGGCATGATCTCACAAAGGCAGGTTCAGACATGCCCGTGGCGCACCCCTAGGACCTGGGCCGAGAGCGCGTCTCTCTTTTAGCAGCTCTTACCCAATCATGACCAAGCACTTTCAGTGCCCTGCCAGTGAAATTACAGCTTTGCTGATTTTCGTTAGAGTGCCACTCTAAACAGGGCAATCATGTGTTTGTCTGCAAGGGTGCTTTATCAGCATGTAACCAAGTTCAAATATCTGTTCAACTGACCTCCAGAGATTTCCACATTCCTGTCAGAAGACTCTGACAAACCCATCAATAACTTTATCAACAAATTATCACATATATAATATATTAATATAGTTAACAGACAAAATATCTTCCTCACAGGCCAATACTAAAATAAGAAGCATACTACATAGTGGTAATGGGGAAATCGGTTTTTGTTCACCAAGGTTTCAAAGTTGTATGGAAGGTGTGAGTTATCATTGCTGCATACATCAGGGCATGTTCTAGAGCCTTCTTCTCAAAGGCAATACATCAAAAAGTAACAAGTGTCCTGTGCTTTTGAAAACCAAACACAAGTCTGAACTGTCACATAAAACTAACGAGCCTGCTATCTGCTGCACCACTGTATGGTAAAGCAGGCATACATTGTCTGCATTTTAAAATGAGGCTTTTCCAGCCTGCCTAGACTCTTAACAACAGCTTTACAATGCAGCGGGAGCTGCGCCAGTAAATGAGGCTACCGGTGGACCAAACTCAGTCTTGGGAGGTAACTCAGCAGGCCTTCTTTGTCATGCTAAGAGAAGCTAAAGGAGGTCTGAGGAGCCAGGATACATATAAAAAGATCTAGGGATAGTGAACAAGCAGGGAGGCCCAAAAGTACAAGGCCAGAGACAGACAGCCCCTCCTGTGTCATCACATTATGGTTTTCATTATCTGGAGCCAGGCAAAGATCAGAGGAATTTGTAATGTCCATTTTTGGACAGTAAGAAAATCACATTTTCATTGAACTGTAAAACACTGTCCCCGGGTGTGAATGTGTGTGTGCCTTGTAATGGACTGGCATCCCATCCAAGGTGTATTCCCAACTCATGTACACTGATCCTAGTGTAGACTCTGGATTCACCACAACCCTAGTCAAAGTAGTTCCTGAAAATAAATGAATGAATGAACCGTAAAATCCTAAATGTCAAAGCACTAAAATTTATATGTCTAATACATTATTCTAATTTTAGTGGCCCAAGCATCACAAGCACTGGAACCCTGTGGTTTTTGTTATATGATTTGCTTATACTAGTAAAAATCCAAAAAACTTTCATAGTTCCTTTTTTCATTTACCCACTTATCAACTGAAACACTTACAATGACTCTTTTTTTTAATGACTCTTATAAAAGTTTGTCGGAAGTTTGGATTATTAATGTGCTTATTTTGCATTGTGATTTTTACTAATCACTGTTTATTTAAACAAAGCATATAAAGTACATATAAAGTACACAACCAGTTCAAAGCAAATTTACTGCAAGTATGTTGACAACAACTTAACTGCTGCCTATCACATAGAACACATTAACTATCCTAGCCAACATAGCATAGATCTGTCTGGTGTTTTGTCTCTGATCTCCCTTTTGGTCAGTCAGTTGGAATAAAGAGTGTAGTCTGGCCACTTACACCACAGACCTGTCACAATTCCCAATGGGGCACAATTCCACACACAACAGACAGAGTTAAAATTCCCCAGACATCTTCTCCACTGTATACACCATGCCAAATAGACAAAGACAATGATGTGAGTACATGCAGACAAGAGACAAGGCATTCACCGCAGAAACACAGGAGTCTGCTCATCCATCAACTTCAGCAAATTAAATAAGTGATTCCTCTAATTCCTTTCCAAATACAGGTTAAACTTCATGAAGGCTTCACGTTTAGATTTTCTTTGACAACTTTTCAATCCTTTTACAAACTATTGTTCATTGTGTCATCCATCACACATCACATTGACCTGTGACTAAACTACTATGTGATATATTTGGCATGTGAACTATACATTGTATCATTTGTTCTTTGCAAAAGCCCAGTCCTATTGAGGCTCTGCATAATTGGCACTACAAGGAGAGAGTAGAGCTCTGGACTGAGTGTAATCTGGCATAGGATCAGCGAGGCTCATTAAGAACAGAACTTTCTCCTCAGCCAGGCCCTGGCTAGTGTGTGAATTCAAACAGCAGTTGCAAAAGGCTTGGGATGATCAGAAAGTGAAATAGGATGGGTTTTTTTGTTGTTGTTTTACATCAGCTGCTTTAACTGGAACAAGTGGGAAAAACCCTCATGACAGAGCAACAAAAGAATGTCTCCGCCACTGGCTGTTCTGTACACATTGTGTTTTTGTATCAGATATTCAAATATGTCCAAATGTCACAAATATTTTAAGGCACCCTTTTATCACCTTTTTATCATGTAGGAAACAGCTGCTCTCGAAGCTCTTGGATGGCCTCTTATCAAAATCTTTAAAGAGGTTGCAGGGCTCATCTTGACACACTGAGAGTATAGATTTATGGATATATATATATACTTTTGTGACAAACTATGCACTGTATTAGAAAGTATTTTATGAATGAACTTTAGATAACCAAGAAGAGCAGCATAACATGAGCAAAATAGCTTCTCTCTCCATGTCAACACATACAGTATCATTGATTCCTAACCCCTGCCATCACCCCCCATCCCTTATCCTGTCATTAAGCACCTGTCCAAAGGACCACAGCCTCCAGAGGGACACTGTTGCATCTCATGACAAACATAAAATAGGCCACGGTAAGGTCTGTGCCAGAGCCCTAGAGATATAGCAGTTCATACCTTTACCCCACCACTGGCTTCCACAGGGGTAATTAAGAGGCTGTTTAGGTGAATTTAAAAAATTGAAATTAAATACTGGACTTGCCTTACCCTCTATTAGCAGGCATGCATGACAAAGAAGATTACATTTTTTTATACTCACAACATATAAAATTAATGGCCCATTTTGTATCCCAGCTACAGACTTAAACAGAGAGACTCTGCATTCTGACTGTGTTTTCCTACCATAACTTGTGAGTAAGATGAGACACTACAGATTAAGGCACGGCCTTACATTATATATCCTTGAGTACACTTGTGATGTGCTCTGTGTTGTCAAACACTATCGATTTAATTATAAACAGTAAAATGTTTAACACATGGCTACACACAAAGACATTTTTTTCATATAGCACTTCCCAACTCTGTGCTGTTGTTCTCAGTAGAGAACTATTACTCGCCTCAGGCCTCATGTGTCCAATTAGCAGGCTTCAGCTCGTCAGAGGTTTGCCCTACTGCTCTGCCATGCAACTGTACTGACTGTACCGTGCATTTGGATCTCTCTCTCTCTCTCTCTCTCTCTCTCTCTCTCTCTCTCTGTGTGTGTGTGTGTGTTCTCACAGGAGCATTTCTAAAAGCTAGAACACTGGCATAGCAAATGTACACATTCAGCGTGTCTTCAGAGACCACATTGCTTGCTTTACACTCTACAAATATACCAGTGCCAGTGAACGATTTAGATGAAATGTGCTCTCTATGCAAGATAATGCCAGGGATGTGGATTATGGACAGGAAGCAGGAAGCAGGCTCATCGAGGGAAACACTGAAATGTTCCACACAGTAAAGCCTCCAGAGAGACCTGCTTGTTCTTAGAGTCCATTGCAGCCATGTACTCCTGATTCTGTATTTGTAGGACATTAACCTTGCTCCTCTTGCTGATTGAGGCACTGCGCATGTGTGCACGACTGATTCCCAGCCTGCCAGGAACAGGTGTGATCCCTGTGGGCCCAATCAGTTTTAATGAAGTCCTGATGGTGGTGTTTGCTCTCCCCCCTCTCTCAGGTATCAGCAGGTATACCTCCACCTCCAATCTACAGTCTCTCTGATTCAACCTTCACTCTGAATCTAAGGCCAATTTTCTGGTCTAATATGACTGTCGACTTACTCTGGGAATGTTTCAATGAGCAAATTTAAATGTCTGTGTTTAATATCTGCATATATTTTTATTACCTAGAATTTACTGTTGAGTCTTATTAGATTTGACATTACCATGCAGATGGAAAATGTTTAAGCTCAATGTGCTCTTTTAGAGAATTACACAGTCTCCTAACACAAGCTGACTTTTCTCCCAAACTGAAGCTTCCCAGATCCCCTGCAGACTCTGAGTCATGGGGCTTGACCAGGCTCACGAAAATGGGAGCCCTCCAGAGAGCGCCTCATCTACTACTTTTGAAAGGGATGACATCTTTCCATTCAACAAGCAAAACAACAGATCCTTCTCCCCGGTGTGAAATGGGAATGAGGAAGTCACAGACCTCCTGGAAGAACATGTGCTACACATTTCCAGCAAAGTGTCCAAACAAGTATCCCGCTGCATAGACATACAAGGCAACCAAAGCCAGGTTATGTATTCCTTCATTACACACCGCCTTCTAGTCATTACTTGAGCATGTTATACATAGAAATCTGACGAGCAGTTTTGCAGAAATACATTTTCAAAAAACACACACTGCTGCATATAAGGTGTTAAGACAGGTCTCTGTGTGTCTAGACTCATAAAGGCTTTGTCACCACCTTGTCCATGGACGTAGTAGTCAGGTGAGTGATAAATAATGAAGTACAGAAGGGAGCCGCTCGAATGGAGGCCGTGTCTCATGTTTCCCCTGAGCAGAGTCATGTTTATGCAACCGTGTGCTAATTCTGCTGCCAGTTAGGGTGAGCGCTAAAGCTAATGAGCTTTCCCTCAGCCTGTGTAGGCGGTGGACAGACTGGGAGGCAGGTGACAGAGTCTGAGCAGGATCTGATTCAAGAGAGCCAAGCTAACACACCACTGCCTTTAACGAGGAGAGATGGAGCGCCGGCTTAGAGAGAGGGTGTTGAATTGCCCTTCACAAGCACTAAATGTGAGGTAGCACACAAAGCCAAAGCATGGCTAATCAAATAAGAGGCAAGAGAAAAAGCAAAGGAGTGTAGGGGGAATGAGTTAAAGGGCTGTGGATGTGCACACAGCAGGATAAAGGTGTTCACACACAAATGTGTAGTCTACAAAAATATAGATTTTCTTTCCACTCACCTGAAATGTTAATCAGAAAAGATTTCCAAAAGTTGTTCATTTAGATCTTAGAAGCTATAATAAAAGAACAAAAGAAGCATATGGCTGCCTAATAACAAATGATCATACAGTTAAACTGTGTCAAGTAAACTCAGATAGAATATACTGACACTGTATGACAAACAAATACTTAGCAAATGACTTAAATGTGTACAATAATATTCTGTCCATTAATTGGAGCCAGAAATGTTTCCCTTTTTTATTTTCTGAATTGTTCAGCCATAGAACCATTTTGAACCAACACACATTGTTGGTGAGTTATGGTTTCCACCATAGTAATAAATAAATACCTTCTTAATTATTAGATACTTTATCTTTGCAGATGGAATTTAAAATTTGGACAAATATTTGTACTTCATTTGACACGTGATAAATTTGTGTGAATCCTTTAGAATAGTATTTTGTCCTTCAGTGGTTCATAATACTTAAAGGGCAGAACATAGGAGGTTTCTGTGGCATGAAAGCAATTGTTACAAGTACTTTGAATGGTAAAAGAAACAGAAAGGAATCGAAGAAGTTTTTTCCCGTCATCTGCCTGGCATGGGGCACAGTGTGTGGCCAAGCTCCAGGATGCGCCTCTTGTCCTGCACACACCAACATACTGGCCTCTGGCTTCTCTCTCTCATTCTCTCTCTCTCTCTCTCTCTCTCTTTCTCTCTCTCTCTCTCTCTCTCTCTCACACACACACTCACACACACACACCCCTCCTCTTCAGCCCCAGAGACCTGAGAGACCCCAGAGGAATGCTTTTGAGTAGCCAGCTTGCCAGCCAGCACCCTAGTCTGCAGTTCACTTTATGGCACGCAGAGGAGATGAAAGGCGGGAAGGAGTGACATTTAGAAGAACTCTGAGCTCATTCTAAATTCCAATCACAGCTCGATCTTTTTCTACACAGCAAAATACGCAGTATTCATTTAACCCCAGACAGATACAAACGAACACTGAGCGTTAATTCACCATTATATGAGGACAATCAAATTACTGTAGAAATGAAGCATATATCACAGTTCTCAAATGCTGAAATTCTCTTACTCTTAAGATGAGAGTGCCTGAATGAGTCAACATGTAAGCTGTTTTAATGGCACGTCCACCTACGTCTTCAAAGTACATACATTTTTTAAATACATAAAAAATATATTTTCATAATTTCATACAATTGCAAAATTACAGTTGATTCCTGTAATCAGTGAACAGTGCTAAACGATATTTTTTCATAGAATTAAAAAAAAAAACCATACTGCCCACATGCAGCATATTTTAAATGCTCATTTAGCTGAGGAGAGATGGGTGAGCAGAGGTTGTCTGCTGTCTGTGTGTGAGGAACCATTTCAAAAGGTTCCTAACAGCATGTCTATTCGCTCAGACACTGCTAAAGAGACTTTGTTACAGAGGCATAAACAGCTGCGCAAATTTATGAGCTTGTATATGTATTTGTATTTGTACAGTTTCAGCACAATAGATATAATTAGCATATTAAAATGTATAATAAAAAAACAGGCTCTGCATTTTAAATGTTGTGCCAACATAGGGTGGGTTTGTGAAAGGCAAAGTTGTGTGTGAGCGCAACCTTTTTACTGCAGTACAGCCAAAATGACAAGGTTTCGGCAAAGTTCTGAAAAAAAAAGTGGCTGACAAAAATAATTCATTTTACTGTGCTGGATTGGTTGTTGATAACAGTTTTGGAAAAGATGGGTAATAAATTTACATTTGAAACTTTAAAGAGAATTATTTTCTTGCCCTTTAATTCAAGAACAATTAATAAAAGATATTATTAATGTTGTTTTTATTTGTATAATTGATCAAATTTTTAAAACTATAAATCTTCCTTCTAATGTTGTCTGTATAATTCAATTGTTTTACATTATTATTAAACACTGTTTAATAGACTTATAGACTAAAGAGTTGCATGAAGAATTGCACTTGATTAACAATGAATCAAGCAAAACTGTTTAGAGAATCTTTTATGCTTTTATAACATCTGCTATGACTGTTTTTGAAATTGTACGAATCTGAGTGCAATAAAACTATAAGACTGTGAAGGCTGACTTTGATAAACCCCAATTTTTTTTTACTGGTAATATTTAGGATTAGCTGTTTAAAATACAATAAATTTAATTTGAATGTTAACTGATTCAACTATAGTTTCTTCAAAAATCACGGGATTTATCGCATGTTTTTTATTTTGCTTATAAGGCAAGGCCAGGTCTGTTGGATTAACATCAGCCTTATATACTGCGAAAGAGTTGTCAAGGTGATACTTGCACTAAGAGTAGTAGTCTGACCAGTAAATATGAAAAAATGGTGCAGGAGGTCTCTGATACACTAAATGTCATTATCCCATCATAGCTCTCTAAAGAAGTGTTTAAAATTACCTTTGCCCTTTAACCTACTCCTGTGGGTGTCCCCCGAAATCCAGACCAGAATAATAGGGTTTGTGTGGTTTAGTCAAGCTCCAAATGAGATAAGGACAGTGTCTCAAAATGAAAACTCTTCTCTGAAGTCTGACACAAATTTTATACGATCTATTTTTTACTTGAAGACTGATTAAATGTGAAATATATATATATATATATATATATATATATATATATATATAAGCAAACACACACACGGAGGTCATTCTAAAAAAAATTGAATATTGTGGAAAAGTACATTTTTTCCATAATTTAATTCAAAACTTTCATATATTCTAGATTCATTACACATAAAGAGAAACATTTCAAGCCTTTTTTTGTTTTAATCTTGATGATTACGGCTTACAGCTCATGGAAATAAAAAATCCAGTATCTCAAAATATTAGAATAAAGAATTTATAATACAGAAATGTCGACCTTTAGAAAAGTATGTTAATTTATGCACTCAGTACTTGGTCGGAGCTCCTTTTGCATAAATTACTGCATAAATATGGCGTGGCGTGGAGGCGGTCAGTCTGTGGCACTGCTGAGGTGTTCTGGAAGCACAGGTTGCTTTGATAGCGGCCTTCAGCTCGTCTGTATTGTTGAGTCTGGTGTCTCTCACAGATTCTCTATGGGGTTCAGGTCAGGTGAGTTGGCTGGCCAATCAAACACAGTAACACCATGGTCAGTAAACCAGTTACCAGTAGTTTTGGCACTGTGGGCAGGTGCCAAGTCCTGCTGGAAAAGGAAAACAGCATCTCCATAAACCTTGTCAGCAGATAGAAGCATGAAGTACTCTAAAATCTCCTGGTAGACGCTGCATTGACTCTCAATTTGAGAAAACACAGTGGACCAACACCAGCAGATGACATGGCACCCCAAATCATCACTAACTGTGGAAACTTCACACTGGACTTCAAGCAACTTGGATTCTGTTCCTCTCCACTCTTCCTCCAGACTCTGGGACCTTGATTTCCAAATGAAATGCAAAATTTACTTTCATCTGAAAAGAGGATTTGGACCACTGAGCAACGGTCTTTTTATCAAAAAGGTGTTTTGAGTTAATTAGCTGATTAGAGTTCTTCTCAGGCTGACATTGTTATATTATAAATTCTTTATTCTATTCTAAAAAAAAATTAATTTAAAAAAGCCTTGAAATATTTCAAGCCTTTTTTTTTTGTTTGTTTTAATCTTGATTATGGCTTACAGCTCATGGAAATGAGATACTGGGAAAATCCAGTATCTCATTTCCATGATGTCATACGAGTGACTACATTTCCCATCCTGCACTGCGCCCTACAAACATGGCCGCCATAGACAGCAATTCCTAGAACACTCGCCTTCATTTCAATCACGCACACCTGCATCCAATTCACAGCACAATCACAACCACACTTTAAAAGGATTTTCTATGCATTCACTCTTTGCGAAGTAAACATTAAGTTACATTTAGTTTCTGCCGTTGCCAAGCCGTGAGCCCTTGTTTGTTGATTCTTGTTTTGACTTTGTTCTTGTTTTCGGCCTCGTCTTTTTGCCTTGCCTTGTTTGGACTATTTGTCTGATCGCCTGACCTCCAACACAGGAACATCTTATTCTACTGAATGAGGTACTGATAAGGTGATCACCTGAACCAAATCTTATTTAATGAGGAGAAGTATAAAATAAAATAAAATAAAAAATCCACTGCTGTGGTCATCACTATCCTCTTGCAGTAGAACCAGCTGGATGGCAAGCACAGTGCTAGTAGAACCTCAAAAATACAACCCCAATTCTGCAAAAGTTGGAACAGTATGGAAAATGCAAAAAAAAAAAAAAAGTCATTTGAAAATTCAGTTCACCCTGTGCTATATTGAAAACACAGTATTTGATGTTTTACTTGAATTTAATTTATTTTGGAAAATATACACCCATTTCATATCTGATGACTGTAACACACTCCAAAAAAGTTGGGACAGTTGACGGTTTACTGCTGTGCAACAACATCTTTTCTTTTACTAACACTTATTAAGCATTTGGCCGCTGAAGACACCAGTTGATTAAGTTTAGCAAGTGAAATTTCCCCCCGTTCATCCATTATGCATTTCTTCAGCTATGCAACTGTACAGGGCCTTTGTTGCCTTATTTTGCGCCTCATAACGCGCCACACATTCTCAGTCGGAGACAGGTCAGGACTGCGAGCAAGGCATGCTAGCACCTGCACTCTCTGCTTATGCAACCATGTGGTTGTAATCTGGGCAGTATGTGGTTTTTAGCGTTGTCCTGCTCTGGATGGCAGCATATGTTGCCCCAAAATGTGTACATATATTTCTGCATTAATGGTGCCCTTACAGATGTGCAAGTTACCCATGCCATGGGCACTGACATGCCCTCATAAGATGACAGACACTGGCTTTTGGATCTGATGCTGATAACAGCTTGGGTGCTCTTTTTCCTCTTTGGCCCGGAGATCACGACTGCTGTTTTGTCCAAAAACTATGTGAAATGTTGACTCATCGGACCACGAAACACGATTCCACTGATTTCACATCACCTTTTTATTTCAACTTGTCACATCGCTATTAGTTCTAAATTGCCCCTGTCCCAACTTTTTTTGGAAGGTGTTGCATGCATTCATTTCAAAATAGATGTTTACCTTCAAAAAAAACTATGCAGTTGATAAGGTAAAACATCAAAAACCTTGTCTTTATATGTTTTTTGTTTAAATACAATTCAAAGTACATTTACAAATCACTCCTCTTTGTTTATATTAGCGTTTCACATTCTATCCCAACTTTTTCGGAATTGGGGTTGTAAGTGGAATCAAAAAATAACTATTGATCATGCCAAAAGAGTTGAAAAGGAAAGTTTTGAGTGAGGAAAAGAAGGGTTAAATTCTGGCTTTACTGGCAGAGTGATACAGTGAGCCTTGGGTTGCTTTCATCCTTAATATTTCAAAGATGGCGGTTCATAAGAAAACTTCAAGCAGCAGACATTGGGGACAACGAAGCTACAGACTGGCAGAGGGCAAAAACGACTCTCCACTGACCAGGATGACCACCAACTCATTCGAATGTCACTCAGCAACCATAGGATGACGTCAATTGACCTACAAAAAGAATTTAAAACGGTATTTGGGGTGAACTGTCATGGCCAGCCCAATCTCCATACCTGAACCCCATTGAAAACCTGTGGAATTTTTGCACCAGGAGTGGCATAACATCACTCAACATCAATGTGAAAGAAAGCATGCCAAGATGCATGAAAGTTGTGACTGAAAATCAGGGTTATTCCACCAAATATTGATTTCTGAACTCTTAAGTTAAAACATTAGTATTGTGTTGTTTAAAAATGAATATGAACTTATTTTCTTTGCATTATTCGAGGTCAGACAAACCTGCATCTTTTTTATTTTGACGAGTTGTCATTTTCTGCAAAAAAAAAAAAAAATGCTCTAAATGACAACTTTTATTTGGAAATGAACAAAAATGTTCATTTTACCCAAACACACACAAAGAGATATATATAGTAAAACCTGAGAAACAGTGGTCTCAATTTTTTCCAGAGCTGTATATGAAAATGTCTTTGCTTTGTATGAGGTGAACAGAAAAAAATTGCCTGTAAATGCCCAAATGTATAAGAATTGTGCATCATTTTGTGATGTAGGACTGTGAGAAGAAAACATCCTCTTTTGAAATTGTTTTAATCTCACCCAGTTCTGTATCTTAACCAAAAAGAAATGCTGTTCTACACATCATCTTACCCAACAAAAAGTGATTTTACCTTCCTAATCATAAAGCTGATGCTGAGTGCAATGGTTTTTGCTAACTGTACAGCAAAGCTGCCTTGTCTCTGTGTGAAACCTGGCTGGCATGCCTACATAACACCTGTAATCAGAGGCTGCCAGCCGCGCCCAGGGGGAAATAAAGCAGCACTGGGTAGCCCTGCCGTGACAGCAGCCCTTGTTCCTGCTGACAGGTCCGCTTGCTGGGCCTGAGTAGAGACTGTGGCCCATGTAAATACAGCGCTGAGGCTGTGCCACTAGGGAGATAATGTTATCAGTACTGCCAAGGAGCTCTTCCATCCCACCTTCACATAAAAATGTCTCCCCTGGGATCTGCTCATTACCACCTCCGCTTCCTTAGCCTCACCACCCACACCATCATGAAAGCTCTAATTCATTTGTGCTACATCACCTCCATCAAGACAGAGAGCTGCACATCAGGTTAGTGTGCTTTACCCTCAACCTGCTCACGGCTCTGCAGAGAGCCACAGAGTGAGCCGGCAAACACGAATATGAATACTGAGGAAATGCTTCACTTGTTGACCGTTGCTTTGTTTGGCTTAACCATAGGGAGCTGGAATTAGCATCCCTGCTTCTCCCTGAAGTTCTAGGAATGTGAATTATCCCACGGATCTGGAGGGGTCCCTACAAAGTGACCTCCAGCAGAAGGAGGCAGCGCCAACATGATTGTATAATCCTTTCCTTTTTATCCGTTTTCATTAAAAAGAGATTTTAAAATGTGAAAGTATTACTTTTTGCCCCAAATGCACTGGAATTTCACTGGCATTGTTTTCCAATGTAGGATTTGGAAGCTAAAACAAAGGCAGATACAAAAAATAAGTCAATAGAATAGTTGCTTCTATTTATATTCCTCCTGTGTTTTTTTTCAATACAACAATATCTGATCCAAAACCAGAGCCCAATTCAAACACTTCTGTTGTTCTGTGTTGCTCTCGGACTTTGAAATTGTTCATGTATGTTTTTTGTGAAAAGGTTATCAGTGTCTGAGCTTGCCCAACCGTATTCTTACTTTATGTACCCATAAAGGGTGAAGTTCAGCACAGAAGACGTCTGGGGGGGAAACACAAACTGCATTACAGTTATTTATTCGGTGCAACTGAAAGTCATTTGAAGAAGGTGGGCCAGTCCAGACATGTCTGAAACATATTTGCACACTCCTTGTCCTTGTCGATAAATAAACTGTTCTGTCAGTAAAACACAAGAACCGCTACAGAGCAGGGAAACTGGTATAGGATGATGACCTGTGTGTGGCATCATGTTCAACTGGAGCGACTGACTCAGGCTCTGTGATCAATATCCAAACAATTAAAATGTAATGAGCTGGTTTTGTGAACAGTGGAAATTCCCAAATTATAATAATGTAGTGTTTTAAAACTCACTTTTCAGTTCGATGAGAGTACATACCCCAGAAAGCTGCCTTAAAACCATAAAAGTGTATAAAGAAGACATTAGTATCACCCACACCTAAAGCTCATACTTTATTTATTTAAATGTCCCCTAAAAGATGCTCGGGTGGAAGAAACATGAGGAGGCCACTGGTAATTGAACCTACAACCTTCTAGTAAAATAGTAAATGGTGGATTTCCCAACCTTACAACAAGGGGTTGGGGATAAATTTTACCTTGCTTAACTGTTTAGACTCTTTTAAAATGATATCATATAGTTGAAGACATACAGTAATCCCAGGGACTTACCTTTTAACCAGGTGTGGTCAGTTGTGCAGTATATAAATGTTTTTACTGATCACCAAGGTTGAAACACCACTGGACTGTTTGACATATAATTACACCACAACTTGCAGAGATTGTTGATCCTTTTATTCAAGTACACAATATAATTAGATTCAAGTTGCATGTTAGGTAACTCGATACAAATACAAATCTAAAACAGTCCTTGCCTTAACATGATATTGCTCCTAACAATTAATTAAAAAAATCAGGACAATGGCATTTTAAAACAGCTTATGTAAAAAAGAAAGGAATTGTAAAAAGAAAGAAAGAATGAAACCACATTTTCTCACATTTTATCAAATAAATTACAAGGTTGATATATAGGAATAAAACTGAAACACTGACTCAAAGTGCTTGTGCTGGATTTCTGAAGAATATTTCTGCAAAGCACTTTGGCTTGTTGCATCCCCTTCCCATCCAATATCTGATTTTTATTTATTTATTTAAAGATGTAAAAATATCACCTATTCATATTATGACCATATCTA
The DNA here is from genome assembly GCF_023375685.1 of Ictalurus furcatus. Taxonomy (NCBI): domain Eukaryota; kingdom Metazoa; phylum Chordata; class Actinopteri; order Siluriformes; family Ictaluridae; genus Ictalurus; species Ictalurus furcatus. The sequence goes on from NC_071267.1 coordinate 12,158,105, forward strand.
AATATCAAGTGAACTAAAATTAATATAGATTTAACTTGATTTATCTACGCAAAATTTGCCACTAATTTGATATGTTCCACAGTAGTCATTAGCATGTTACTGAATCCAACCATGATTTAAAAGTCTTCAAAAAAGAATAAGGATAATTATCAACATTTTAGCATAGATACTCAGGGAAAAATCCAAAGAAATTAAAAAGTATAATTACACAGTATTTCTTGAACAATTCATTATGCTAATGTAGCAAAACAAAAGTCACCAGGCCAGTAGACCAGCAGTGAGAGTGCATGGGTTCAGAGAAACACCTCTCCCCTCTCCCACATAGGCATCTCAGAAAAAAATCCTTCACACAGCCCGTAGCCCTGATCCAGAGACAGAGGAATGGCCTGGGCCTCCTCTTTAACCTCCCAGGGTTGCTGCTGTTGAGGCAGGTCTGAAAACAGTGCCAGTCCCTCATAATATTGCTGATGGGTTTGTAACTGCTGTTGCTGCGGCTGCTGCTGGCGCTGAAAGTCTTCCATGCTACATCCCATCATGCTGCTCATTTCCAAGTAAGCACAAGCTTGCTCGTCCTCGTTGCTGTACCATTTGGACACAGTGGATGCATGCTGGTTCTGAGAGGGCACTTCCATCTCACAGCCAAGGGAACTCAGAGCAGTGTTGATGTCCAGGTCCTCAAACGTGCTGCCATTTCCACTGAGGACATCATCAAACACTGAGGCCAGGTCAAAATCTCCTCGGAGCACATCTGATGTTTTGATCTCGCTCGCTAACAAGGGGGACTGGGACATTCTCCCCAGTTTGCCCCCTCGTTTGGGACAGGCCTGTTTGCGTTTGTTTCCTGCTACATGTTCTTGGTAGTGATCCATGCCCATGTGTGGGTTGAACTGAGGGCTGTAAGGGGAGCAAGAGGACAGAATTCTGTTTTGTCTCTGGGTGCTGAAATTTGTGGCAGGCATTCGTCTTCTTTTGAAGACCCCATTCACAAACATGTCTGCATACTGGGGATCGATTTGCCAGAAGCCTCCCTTTCCCGGCTCGTCCTTCTGCCTGGGGACCTTCATAAAGCACTTGTTCAGAGACAGGTTGTGGCGAATTGAATTCTGGAAGAGATTGGGATGATTGTTCGTTTAGGAGACATGTACCATTAATTTATGACTCATTTCTTAAAAACCAGTTAAACACACACAAACATTCAGGCATCTTGTGCTCTACCAGAACATACTGTATTTCCTTCATAATTACAATGCACATTACATTTCCGAACAAATATGTTTATTTATAATGCTGCCGTGCTTCCTACATAATGACCCCTGTAAGGTCTCATTGTACAGCAGGTCGAGGTGTCCTGTTTCCCTGGCCCACTGTGCGCAGTGGGTGGTGCTGGTGGAGATGAACACTGGGGGAGGGGAGTGTTGTGTGTACAGGAGAGCAAATGCTCCTAATGAGGCTCTCTTGTAATGCAGCACTGCATGTTTCTTATGATCAGCTGTGCCACACTGCCAGCATCTTGCCCCTAGGGGTCCATCATTAAAGAGACAGGCCCCAGGATACACTATTGCTCTTGGGTTTAGTGGGTTCAGTTTACAGCTACAGCCTCCAGCTAAGGCTTACTTTACCTGAGCATCTTAACACATATCACACTGAACACGGCACAGTCTAAAAGCATGGACTTGGACTGGTGGTCTGAGTTTACTGTTGTTCATATAGGTGTTTCATATAGGTTTTTGTTTTATTATTCCATATGTAAGCTGTGTAGAAGTAATTCAAATTTGGTGTACCATTTGTTTCTTTGTGTACTACACGAGAAAATAAATAATAGCCTATATTTCAGTTTTATTTTTCCTATATGTAGATTGTTGCCAAAAGATTAAATCACACGAGACTATCCTATGTAATACACATAACCCTGACTAGAGATAAATTAGAATAGAAACCAGTTACACTATCTGTATTTATACTATCTCTGTATATCTGCCTTTATATTATGGAAGTAAAATAAATAAAATTACGATTACTACCACACTGAAAATGAACTAAATTAATTAATTAAATAAATAAATTAAATAAAACAGCAAAAATGGTGGACTAATGGATTAAATTCAGCAGAGCTCTCATATAATATTTATTCCATCAAAAGTAACTACAGGTGTTCATCTTTCATGACCTTAAAGATGACCACTTGTTTGTAAAGAGCTTCTCAACTTTTTCTAAGCAGCACTATATATGGTATTTACCTGCCAGCTGGGCTCGGCATGTCTGTAGTAGCAGAAGTTCTCGGTGATCCAGCTGTAGATGGCGGACAGGGTGATTTTGGTCTTCTTGCTGGCTTGCATGGCCATGCAGATGAGCGTGGCGTATGAGTATGGCGGTTTCACATGCGGGTTGCTTTTATAATCGACCTCCTCATGCGGCTGAGCTCCGCTGTGCCCGTACAGCGGCGTGTAGGCGCTCGCTCCGGCCAGCTTGCTGCAGGTGGCGGCGGGGTTTCCGGGAGTGTGTGCGGTGCCCGAGGCGGCCGTGTCACCTGCAGGAGGGCTGGAGGGAGACTCAGTGCCACCCGGTGGGTGCAGAAGCTGCTGCGGTCGCCAGCCGAAACCGGGCGCTCTGTCCGGTGCCGCGCTCATGATGGAGAAGTTCTGCAGCCAGTGCAGGCTCGTGAGACTGTCATCAAAGCTCACAGCGCCGCCCGCGTCCTCCTGATCCTCCGGATGCAGCAGCATCCATTTCTCCTTGAACTTCTTGGCGATCTCTGGACTCGTCAACACGGGCATCGTAATCGGGACACGATCGCCTTTTCTTTAAATGCGTCTCGGATTTCGGATCAAGAGCCCTAAAAACATGCACCTTACACCTGAACGTGCAAAAAAAAAAAAAAAAAAAAAGAATTTTCTTTTCTTTTTTTAAATAATGGACTAATGGTTTATTTGATTCGAAATGTATAGGCTAATGATAAGACATTTATATGTGTAACATTACAAAAAAGTGACTAAAAGAGGAGCCAGTAAAGCACTCACCTCTGCGATGGGGGAAATGTGAACCTGTTGCGAAGCCCCTTCCCTGGATGGATGAGTGCTAGTCCGTTAGATGGAGACGGAGGAAGCGCAACAAGTGCAACACTCTGGAGGAGAGGAGCAGCAAAGCCGAAGTCGTGATGCTTGAAATTCACTCACTCCATTCTTCTTCGAAAGAAATTAGATCCAGCTCAAGACTAGCACGTCCAAAGTGTCATGGTCCACAATGCAGGAAACTGAGACAGACTTTAAAACGGTCGCGTGCGCTCTTAACGGCCCTTTAAAAGCGCTCGCGCTCTGATTGGCTCACCGAACCGCGAGTGTCGCGTATCTCGCTGTGGAGAAAATACACCGAGGGGAGTGTCTTTACCAGAAAACAAGCGCGCTCAGACACACACACACACACACACACACACAAAACCCGCACAAAAGAGTCCGGGATACTTGTGTCAGAATACATTAGTTTGACAATCAATAGGTTTAATCATTTCAGAATTCCAGGTGTAATGAAGCTCATGAAGGAGAGGATGAAGCTCAGTGACGGCCCATGAAGCAGCGCTCCTGCTTTTTTAACATGATGCACCACACTCACGCACTTCAATTCAGTGCTTTAGCTATATGAAGACATTCTCCACATATTAAGAGCGATGTCCAGATGGAGACACAACACTGTCACACTTAACACTATAGGCTGTGTTACTTCAACCATCAGTTTGTTTCTGTGATGTTTGTGATGATCACAATTGTATTTACATGCAGTGGACCTGCCGGTGTTAAGTCTTCGTGTGTGTGTGTGTGTGTGTGTGTGTGTGTAAAGCGTTGTTTTTCGACACAAGTAGGCCTCTAGACATTGCGGTCTATAAGATGAAGCCGTTGGTGAAGTCACGCGCCAAGCCTGGCGGAAAGGCGCTAAACGAGGGCGCGCGCGCAGGCCTCCCGCCACATTACCCGCCTGAGGCAGCCTTTTCCTTATCACATTACACCCTACACACTGCCCTAACCCCCACACATTATACCTTCTCTGACTTTTAATATTTTCCCATACGCATAAAACCAATAATGACCACAAAACGTTTAGAATTTATGCTTGTTTAATAGACAAACGCGTTGTTTCGTGCACGTGGGGTACATTACATTATTTAGGGTGGGGCGCCCCCTTGTTGCAGTATGATATTACTGCGCTCTCCTTATTTATAATTATATCCTTATCATTCAATTCTATTTTCATTTTCAGCGAGTATTCTAGGAACGATTTTCAAGCACACTGTTTTGTGTCTTTGCTTGATGACATTAGATAAGATGACTTTCTTTATATAAGTGCTTTTACACCGTTTTCAACGTTTTCCATTCCCTAAATTAAAAAGAAATTGTGCGCGCGCGTGTGTGTGTGTGAACACTGTAATAGTGTATTGTGTATCCAATATGTTAGGACCAGATTGCTTGAATGAAAGGACAGCAGGAAGCATTTGTGTACAGCACTTTATGATAAAATGATTTAACTACATACAAATATACAATATTCATTCTACAGAGTGTAGAAGTAGTGAATTACTAAAAAGCCATGGTTCTGACTAACTAGACTGGCTATAAGTCAGAGATTATGCTTAGCCCGAGATCAAAACACACATTTTCAAGTGTTAAAAACATTTTAGTCTAGGACTAGGCTTAATATATATCCTGACCCTTCATGTAAATAAAAAGACCATTAATGTTGAAGTCAGCTACTAAAGCTCAATCAAGTTTCCAATTTTTAACACTTTGACCAAAGGCAGAGATTGACAGACAGAGATTATTTTCATGGATATCTTGCAAAAAGAGACTTGACTTCGCACTCACTTAGCAATACATAAAAAAACTTGAAAAAAAAAAAATGAAATAAATGGATCTACAAGAAACTGATTGGACCATACATGATTGCACTATCACTGTAAAAAAAGAAAAAAAAAAGTAGTGTCTTATAAATAAAAATCATCACTACAATCAGAGACGTGTCAGAGCAGTAAGATATTTGTTCATTAGTTTGGGAACATCAGTGATACTTGCCAGCCCGCTTAGAGACTATGAATCGAGTACCTCTGCTTTAGTGATTTTTTTTTTTTGGAAGACACTAAAACACAAAAGATTCACCTTAAAGGAATGTCAATGCTTGGGAGATCTGTAGTTCAGAGCAGAGGGACATTCGTCTGAGCCGTTCAAATGAGCAATGGTGTTTCTTAATAGCTTTCAAGAGACATTAGTGATTGTGCTATTCTTAGAAGTAGACTCTTGACTGTAGCAGAAAGGATAAAGCAGAGGCACACAGGAGCGTAGTGCTGCTAAGGGCTGAGAAGCTCGTCCTCGATGCACAGGCTGCTGGGGAGGCAAAGCAAAGGTTGGATGGAGCTGCTGGTGCTCTGACTCTTCAGACTCTCAATGGACCCCGATGACCCTGAAAAGAGGACTATTTTGGTAGCTATTAAAAGCACAACATTGTTGAATATTTAAAAGCAGAACAAAATAAACAAAAGACATAGGCAGTTAATGCAACAAGACTAAAGTAAAAGCAGTTGAAGTGATCGCTCGGGGTACTACTCCTACATACCGTTATGAACATTCCTCAACGGCAGTAGACCAGGACTCAGATGCTGAGTAAGTTGAGAGTAAGTTCAGGTCAGATTAACAGAGAGAAGGTTAGGAAACAGAACAGCACAGGAGCACACAAGCATCAGACTGTAAAAGCAAGTCAAAGCCAAATTCAGTCAAACATCAAGTATATTAGAAGCATTCCAGCCAGGAGTTAAAATAGGCTTGTCAAATTATTAAACTAATTTATGACTAATCACATTATTTTATTGAATCAAAATTAATAGCATTTCTTTATTTGGGCACTTTTGACTCTATGTAAGTGTTTTTTCCCCTGCAGTTCTGATCGTTCAAATGTGCAAAATTTGGGATGTGAGTTTAGGGCACTGTGAAACGCCCTGGTCTGTAAAGATGTTGTAATATAAAGTTGTTTGTAATGTTCCCTACACTATGTGAGCTTTTTTTTTTCCTCAATATTTTACACATGGTGCCACAGCTATTTTTCTCATTATAATGCACAGTAACACCAGGGTAATTATGGTTATTGCTGTTTTCACAATCAATCAATCAATCATAAATTGCAGCATTTGAGTAATTATACTAGAAACGATCCTTAAAAATAGAGGTGTTATAGACTTAGCATATTAATAATGTGTTAACTTAAACAGCCTTACTTAAAACCTAAAAACGAACCATATGTTAGAAACCAGGAGTAAAGCATGGGGTAGTCCTTGCATACTTGCTGAAAAAATATTGACACGGGAAGAGAATAATGAAGTAAACAATGACACAGGAAGGAAGTGTAAGACCAGTTTGTAGCTCATACATAAGCAGTGCACTAGAGTGTTGGGAGAATGCTTAGAGGCTGATGGTGGCCATGTGTGTGGAGTACGAAGGTAACGATGAAGGACAGCTCACTCACCAGGCAGTGCCATGTCTGCTGAGGGATCGCTCTCAGTGCGGCTCAGGCTGCTGCGTGCACTGTGGCAGTCCTGCAGGATCTCACTCACAGACACCCCCACAGACCTGCCTTCTGAATCTACACACACACACACACACACATAAACACACACAAGCACACACAAACACACACAAGGTTGTTACACATCACACTTTAAACATAATAAAGGTTATTTTCATTGCCAGTGCAGGATAATTGAATAAAGTAATCTACTTCCTCTCCAATGCAGATTCACCTGTGTTAGGGGATCCTGGATCTGATTCCACCCCATCTACTGTTGCCTAAGTGTGTTGGGGGGAAGGACAAAAGAGCTTTAGAGCACTGAGCAGCTGGAACAATAATGTAAACAGTTACAACAATGCCTTTTGTTTCCAGTGTGTTTCCGTATTTCACTGAATGGGCCAGTTATAAAAAGAACCTTCAGCCTCTTCAGTACCTTTCACCCCAATGGTAAAAACATTTTTAAAATACCTATATATCTTAAATTCATTCTTTGCATTTGTTCTTATTTATATCAATTATGACAAATTAAAAGAAAAACAGTGACTCTGTCAGGGTATAGGCATTTATTTTTGTATGGTTTGGCTCCACTTGTCCCCCTAGAGTGAAGGGTCACTGGAAATCCATACAATATTTTTCTGACTAATCAACTTTATCTTATGATGAAACATTTCTATCCTGATGGGAGTGGTCTCTCTTCCATGACGATAATGCCACCATCCATTTAGCATGGGTTGGATTTAGCATGTCTTGATTGGGGGTGCAGTCAAAATGTCTGGAGGGCATCTTTTAAAATCATGCTTGCCAATGAAATGTAATGTTTGTTTTCATTTTTGAGATACCCAGTCAGGCTGTTTTCTAAGGCGATTCATTTTTTAACTTGTAACACATTCTATCAATTAACACCAATAACCTAGGCTCTGAAATTAGAATAGGATGTTTCTGCAGTGGGTATAAAATGTTTACACAAACCTGTTAAAATGGCAGGTTTTTGGGAAACTGTCACACATCGTGACGGAGCAGAGATAAGGCGGATGCAAGTGCAGGATAACAGTTGTTTATTTGTAGAGACAGGCAGGCAGACAAATCCAAAACGTGATCCAAAACGTAATCCATAAACATGCAAGAGGTCAGGCGATTGGCAAACAGGCATACACGGGGCTAGGCAGGAATCTAGGTCGATAACCAAAACAAGACACGAACTAGAACGAAGGACTGGAAGCGGAGAATCCAGCACTAACTTATGACTATGACTATGACTATGACTAAACTAAAGCTAAACATTTACTTACGACTTATTAATCTTCCGCGTTGTGTGCTGGGAAGCGCGCGGTATATATGCGGACATAATTAGCGTGTAAACTGCTATCAGCTGGGAGCAATACAGACCCACGTGAATTCCTAGCCAATGACGGAACAGGGAGGAGACATGACAAACATAAACAAAACACACGTGTCCCAATGTCACTACGGTCGACAGCGGAAAAGCAGGTGCTCGCGCATTTGCGCTTAGAGCACACTGCTTCAAGGGGGAATCGTGACAGAACCCCCCCCCCAAGGGCACTCCTCCCGGAGTGCCATGAGTCTTCCCACTTCATTGGCGGCCCTGGCCCCCTGGGCTGAATGTCCCCAGCAGAGACATGAAACTGCACAGTGTTCTTGGCGGCGTAGGGAAGCAGAGCGACGACCTCAGCTGGACAGGGAGGCTGAGCGACGACCTCAGCCGGACAGGGAGGCTGAGCGACGACCTCAGCTGGGCATGAGGGCAGAGCGACGACCTCAACTGGGCATGAGGGCAGAGCGACGTCCTCGGCGGAGCAGGGAAACAGAGCACTGTACTCGGCGGAGCAGGGAAACAGAGCACTGTACTTGGCGGAGCAGGGAAGCAGGGCGACGTCCTCGTCGGAACATGAAGGCAGAGCGACGTCCTCGGCGGAGCAGGAAGGCAGAGCGACGTCCTCGGCGGAGCAGGGAAACAGAGCACTGTACTCGGCGGAGCAAGGAAGCAGGGTGACGTCCTCGTCGGAGCATGAAAGCGGAGTGACGTCCCCAGCTGAACTGGGAGGCAGAGCGAAGTCCCCTGTAAGGCCAGGGAGAGGAGCGTGGGTCTCCGTGCGGCCAGGGAGAGGAGCGTGGGTCTCCTCGAAGCAGAAGGGGGGAACGCTATTTGCCATGGAGCAGGGGGACTGAGCGACGACCTCAGCTGAACAGGCGGGCTGAGCGACGACCTCAGCTGAACAGGCGGGCTGAGCGACGACCTCAGCTGAACAGGCGGGCTGAGCGACGTCCACAGCTGAGCAGGGAGGCTGAGCGACGTCCACAGCTGAGCAGGGAGGCTGAGCGACGTCCACAGCTGAACAGGGAGGCTGAGCGACGTCCACAGCTGAACAGGGAGGCTGAGCGACGTCCACAGCTGAACAGGGAGGCTGAGTGACGTCCACAGCTGCACAGGGAGACTGAGGCTCTGAGGTCACTAGGTGAACCTTGGGCATGGGCGGAGCTTGGCTGGCCGTGTCGGCAGACTGGGGCGTGAGCGGAGCTTGGCTGTGCGTGTCAGCAGACTGTGGCGTGAGCAGAACTTGGCGGTGCGTGTCAGCAGACTGTGGCGTGAGCAGAGCTTGGCGGTGCGTGTCAGCAGACTGGGGCGTGAGCAGAGCTTGGCGGTGCGTGTCAGCAGACTGGGGCGTGAGCAGAGCTTGGCGGTGCGTGTCAGCAGACTGGGGCGTGAGCAGAGCTTGGCGGTGCGTGTCAGCAGACTGTGGCATGCGCAGAGCCTGGCGGTGCGTGTCAGTGGGTTGAACTGGGGCAACCGGGTCAGTAGACTTGGGCGTGAGCAGCATTTGGTCCTTAGGCTGAGATATTAGCAGAGCTTGGGCCTCTGAGCCTGGAGGCTTGGTTTGGGCGTCAGAGCCTGGAGGCTTGGCTTGGGCGTCAGAGCCTGGAGGCTTGGCTTGGGCGTCAGGGACGTGAGACTTGACCTGGACCTTCCTGACTGGAGGCTGGACCTGGAGCTCAGGGACTGGAGGCTGGACTTGGATCTCAGGGACTGGAGGCTTGACTTGGATCTCAGGGACTGGAGGCTTGGCTTGGATCTCAGGGACTGGAGGCTTGGCTTGGATCTCAGGGACTGGAGGCTTGGCTTGGAGCTCAGGGACTGGAGGCTTGACTTGGAGCTCAGGGACTGGAGGCTGGACCTGGAGCTCAGGGACTGGAGGCTGGACCTGGAGCTCAGGGACTGGAGGCTGGACCTGGAGCTCAGGGTCTGGAGGCTGGACCTGGAGCTCAGGGACGTGAGACTTGACTTGGATCTTCCTGACTGGAGGCTGGACCTGGAGCTCAGGGACTGGAGGTTGGACCTGGATCTCAGGGACGTGAGACTTGACTTGGATCTCAGAAACGTGAGACTTGACTTGGATCTCAGGGACGTGAGACTTGACTTGGACTTGGACCTTTTGTTGGAGCTCGGCGGGTGAGCCCACCTCGTGGGGCTCAGGTTTGAGCTCTGAGGTCACCCTGTCGGTCCCGGGCTGGGTCTCTGCACGGGCTCTCCGGTGGAGTTTCTTATGCTCCCGCCAGCTGCTCTTGAAGCATTCCTGAGAGCAGTAGAAAGCTTCCTGGAGGCCCAGCTTCCTGCAAGTGGGACATTGAAGCTGAGTCTCTCTCCCGCAGCCCTCGGTCATACATCTCGGGGATTTCGCCCCCGTGTTGGCCGGAAACTGAAGTGGATCGCCGGTTACTGCCCTGTCCATCTCCTCATAATAGAGGTTGAATGGGGGGTCCACCTGGGGCTGTCCATTGACTCTCCACCCCAGTAAATCAAGACCACGAAGTTGTCCAGGCTGTGAAAACTCCTCCATAAACAGCTCTGTAAACTGAGTGACATCATGGAGGGCTGGCGACCCAGCACTCACCAGCTGCACCGCCCAGTCACGGGCCGGGCCGCAAAACCTGGACACCAGGAACCCGATCCACTCTCTCTTAGTAGGCTTGGGAACCGCCAAGCTGCAGAAATACTCCTGGCAGCTGAAGAGAAACTCCAGCGGGTAGCTCCCCAATCCCGCTGTCTCTGGCGGCAATTCAATGGCGTACCTTTGGGGAAATTGCACGGATGAAAAATGCGGCCAGTAATCCGAGCGTTCCCCGATGCGGTATTGTCCTACGATTTTCCTGGTTGCTGTGGCGTGCCCTCTCTCTAGTCCTCCTGCTGCATCCATGTTAGGGCGGAAGATTCTGTCACACATCGTGACGGAGCAGAGATAAGGTGGATGCAAGTGCAGGATAACAGTTGTTTATTTGTAGAGACAGGCAGGCAGACAAATCCAAACCGCGATCCAAAACGTAATCCATAAACATGCAAGAGGTCAGGCGATTGGCAAACAGGGATACACGGGGCTAGGCAGGAATCTAGGTCGATAACCAAAACAAGACACGAACTAGAACGAGGGACTGGAAGCGGAGAATCCAGCACTAACTTATGACTATGACTATGACTATGACTATGACTAAACTAACGCTAAACATTTACTTATGACTTATTAATCTTCCGCGTTGTGTGCTGGGAAGCGCGTGGTATATATGCGGACATGATTAGCGTGTAAACTGCTATCAGCTGGGAGCAATACAGACCCACGTGAATTCCTAGCCAATGACGGAACAGGGAGGAGACATGACAAACATAAACAAAATACACGTGTCCCAATGTCACTACGGTCGACAGCGGAAAAGCAGGTGCTCGCGCATTTGCGCTTAGAGCACACTGCTTCAAGGGGGAATCGTGACAGGAAACAAAAAAATTAAACTAAGGCAAATCATGCCAACTCTTTCCACACTCAGAGTAAAATTACAACATATAAAAATTAGGGAAAAAACAATCAGAAACATTTTAGGGAAAAATAGGGATGCATAAGTGTGCACACCCTTTTATAATTGGGGATGTGGCTGTGTTCTGAATGAACCAATCACATTCAATTGCAAGGCACACTATAGTAACATACTTTATGTTGGTTTTTCTTTTAATATGTCACCTGTGTGTATTTAAATATTATGTAAAGCACTTTATATAGAGATGCACTCTGGGTATGATAATTACTTGTGAAATAAAAGTTTATAATAATAATAATAATTATTATTATTATTATTAATATTCGATTTATTCTATTTATTTATTTATTCTATTTATTTATTTATTTACTGTTGTTGAGTGAATCTTTGCCTACAGAAAGAAGTATGGAAAAAGTCCACACAGACAACAAATTCTAAACAGCCTTCTTTCATGATCTAATCAATACAGTACTACAACAGTATACATAGGTTATTAATTATATATGTATATATGTATATATATATGTATATATTAAGTATATATGAGGTTATTAATAAAACATGTGAGAGAGCAGTGATGCTGTATGTCGGCGAGGTGTTGCGGGCAGACCTCAGTGGGAGCTGGACTGTAGGGCCGCACGGGGCGAGGCTGAGCATCAGATAGATCAGACAGATGCTCCTCATCCTCCTCCTCCTGTATAGGAGATGTGGGGGAGCGTGTAGACCTGCAGAAAACAACACCACATATGTAAGCACTCATAAAAAGGAAGGCTTGGGGCTTCTTTGCATTTTTTTATGCAACTTCCTGCCACACAAATGGGAAAAACGTTATTTATTTTTAGACTGTGTGTCAGCATTGCAAATTATATATGATCAGATCTGATTGAGTTGTTCAGATTGTACTTGCAATTACTCACAAATACTCATTGTTCATTACAGTAATAACAATACAGGTGTGTGAGTGCTGAGTAGTATGTAATGTGTGTGTGTGTGTGTGTGTGTGTGTGTGTGTGTAGTTTACATATGCAGCATAAAGCTTTATCTATGGACAATAGAAAATCAAGGTTCTGAAAATACTCATTCCAAACAATAGCAACAAAAATGCTAGTGTTATTTAGTGTCCTGCTCTAGCATGTCTTTATGCTGTTTTTCACACACAGCATTGTTCTTGTTGCACATTGCGGGTGTCAAAAGGTGCTGCATACTGAATGATGGAAAAACACATGAGAAATCTGATTTCACTAGATAAACTGAGTTCAGAAATTTGACGTCAGACATAATTGTGGCTTGAATCTGATTGGGAAAGGGGTGAGGTCATGTGTCTTTGCCATTCTTACTGCTGAAAACATTCTTGCACAATTAATTATGCAAAACAACGACCATAATAATGGCAATAAAGAAATCACTACAGTAAAAATGCATTGCTATATTTAACAATTGCATTATATGGCATTACCCATCTGGTGACTTGCTGAGTTTGGATTTCAGAGCTGCTGGATCTGCACTGAGCTCCACGGTGCTCTGCTGCTTCATGCTGAGAGTCAGTGGATCACCCATTTCTCCTGAGTACTGGACCTCTTCATACAGAGGGGCTGAAGGCAGAGCAGGAGACGCAGGCTGCACGCCATTCAGGGCCTCCAGCAGGGACACGGGCTCATAGCCTGGAGGGATGTTCTCAGAGTTCTGCAGTCCAATGTAAAATGTTAACAGAGCCAAAACAATGTCAGATCACTGATTATGTTTGAATGCAGATATGATTCTCCAAATGCCAGTTCTTATTATTTTAACTTATTATAACACGTGGGAAAAAGGAGTCCATGTGTTAAGGCCATGACTATAGAGGACAATCAATTAGTTTATATACAAAAAAATAAAAAACACTCTTCATAGTTTCATACCGAATTCTCTGTGTTGTCCGAGCTCTGAGATAGCACTGGACTGAAAGGGACAGAGGAGAGTACTCCAGCAGGTTTCTTCCTCACTGCACGGATTTGTAGCAGCGCTCTAAAGGCTAGTGAAGAATAGGATAAAGGCCATGTAAGGACAAGAGAACATGAATTAACACACTACAAATAAGCAAACACAGCTGTTGCACTTTACAAGGATCCCAAATGTTACCAGATTCATTTTAGCAACAAAAGAGGTAAACATTTGCAAGTGTTTAATAAAAGGGCTTTGTTTCTCATTTGCTTGACTGGATTCACCACAGGGGTTTACTATAGGGGTTTTCCCCCACTATCACTCTGAAAAACTAACACTTTGTAACTATCGAAATCTACAACAGTTTAAACTTTAAATACATAACATTATAAACACACAAACCTGAATATCTGGTTACCGGAATACCTGAAAACTTTCTGGCCCAATAGTAACGAGTGCTAATTTTTGACGAAAGTTATACATGTACACATGATCCTTTTGCCAATGTTTCTGAAGGAATAAATAAAAATTCCTTCAAACCTTTTGAAATGGTACACAGTGCCCAACGACATACTATTACTGTCCAGCAGGTGTCAGTGTGCTTCAAAAGTCAGTTACACAAGATGTACTGCACACATCAACAACAGCCATATACAGCCGCATCCAATTAATGTAACTACAGATCATTTGGAGCAAACAGAGACAGATCTTTTCAGCACTCGGCCTGGCTCGTGTCTGAAATGCATTATCATGTTAAGAAAACATTACTGGGCCCGTTTCAATAATTAGCCAATACAGCCTGTATTGTGTATGCATTGATTAATGAGATGCTCACGCAGTCGGCAGATAGGGCAGTTGTTGGCTTGGTAACGTAGTGTGTCAGCACACGCATTGCAGAGACAAAGGTGCCTGCAGGGGAGAATGAGTGTGTCGCGAAGGTCTGACAGGCACACCACACACTCACTGCTGTTGTCACTGTTCTCATCCTCTACAGACTGATGGGAAAATAAAAATGGCGTCATATAACACAAAGATTAAGCACACAGACACCTCTGTAGTAAAAGCTCGCAGTAAATTATTGGTGAAGGCACATGGGTTATTGTTTCCTTGGCATTCCTGTATGTCACTGGTTTGGTACAGTGGCTTGAATTACCTTTGTTTCTTGGTTGTTCTTATTCTCGATGCCATAAATCTCCTGGAGCAGGTAGCTGACGCGATCAACCTGCATGATGGCATCAGCAGAAGGAGAGCTTATGTACACTGGGACAGGAGGTGGGCAGTAAGTTCGTGTTTGCCCTGAAGTGTTTTGGCCGAAAACAACCGTAAATGCAGCTCAAGACACAGTTTAATAATGTCAAATGCCTCCATTTACACCCTCTACAATTGTGTCCCTCTACCTCTACCTCTGACTGAGCCTCCTAAATGTAGTTGTGGGTATTAATGGTAAACATAGGTTTCATTAGATTCCTTGGTTTAGCTATTATCTCTTTATATGTGGTGAAAGAATGAGGAGTAAAAGCCATACTGAATTTAAACCGTGAGCAAGTAAATAAGGAATATATTGCCAGAGCAAATATAGTAACTGCCATCTATATGAAGTAACAGTGAAAACCCTTACACCACACTTACAATCTGCTTCTGCTTCAAAGGCTTCACTGAAAAACTGCCATCAACATGCTGTGCAAAAAGAAACAAAAAGAAACCAAATCAAATGTGAAAGACAACGTGAAAATAAAAAGGACTCTTTCATTATCTTATCTTATTAATGCATGTTCAATCACAATTTTCTCCTACAATATTTTGGCTACTTCTAAATGTCAACAGGGCAGAGAAAATATTTTAACATTTTAAATGTTTATGTAAAAATATTTTTTTAAATGAAATTGCCTCTCACCCTCCCCGAAACTACAACTGTCTGTAAAACTAGTGTCCAGATTTGACCCCATATTCATCTTCTAACAACCCAACTACATCTCAGTGGATGAAACCAAATTCCATCTGTTTACTATTTACTTTTCTATGTATTTAAGACATATGAGTGAACAGATCAAAACTAATAGTTCTTCTTCAATAACTGCATTTCATATTCATACATGACCCACAAAACTTTTTGCATACCCGTTCAAATGCTGCTAAAAGTACATGAGCGTGTCCAACGACATCTGTAACAGCAAAGAATACAAATGAAATGGACTAGTACAATTAATCATAACATATTTACAGAGAGTTTTCCTATTACTATTGGAAGACCTACCATCTCCATCATCCACAACTGCGTGAATCACCAGAGGGAAAACACCTCTGTCCAGGTCACAGTTCAGCTAATAAAAACAAAAAAACAAGAGTTTACACAACTTTAGTCCATCAGAAATCTTTTATAGAAAATCTTTCCGGTTCCAAAGAAAATTAGGTCTCAAGCTTTGTGATCAAATTAAAAGGACAGTGAAAAAAATTAACCTGTGTGTAAATATATCTGAAGAATCCACAGTACTAACTACAGTAGACACTATTACTCCAGTCAGCCGTGCTGTCACAGGGGGATGACTAGGGAAGCTGTGCTGGGCCTGGGCTTGGGCTTGGGCTTGGTCAGGTGCCCAGGAGGGTTTGGTAGTCTAAATTGTCTGATATCAATCAAACTAATCAAACTACAATGGCACAATAAAAAGTCAGGCTATGCATCAATTGCAGCTCAAGGGATATGCTAATATTTCCACAATTTTGTAAAATGTAAGCGCTTCCACACCCATCCCCTTGTGGCTAATTAGACATTTTCTCATAAGCAGATGGTCTCTAGCTATTAATTACTTTCATTCATGTTTGTTAAGATGTTGCATAAGTCAGGTGAACAAAAAAGAATGGACTATATAAACAATATGGCCAAAAGTATGTGGTCAATATAAGAGTGCCTTCCAGAAACTGCTGCTTTTGAAGCGCACAAAGTTTGGAATCAGACAAGTCTAAAAATTCTGTGTATGCTGTAGCATTAAAATTTCCGTTCACTGGAATTAAGAGGCCCAAACCTGTTCCAGCATGACAATGCTCCCGTGCATAAAGAAAAGGCTTTAAAGACAAGGTTGATGTGGAGGAACTAGAGTGGGCTGCACAAAGCCCTGACCTCAACCCAACCTTGTGGATGAACTGGAACGCCAACTGCCCACCAGGCCTCCTCACCCAACATCAGTGTCTGACCTCACTAATGCTCTTGTAGCTGAATGAGCACAAATCCCACCAGCCACACTCCAAAACCTAGCAGAAAGCCTTCCCAGAAGAGTGGGGAATATTATAACAGCAATGAGGGTGCAACTGCATATTAATGATTCTGGAATGCAATGTTCAACAAGAACATATGAGTGTGACAGTGTACACATACTTCTGAGCATGTTGTGTAATGTTAGTAACACTGAATGTCACATTAGAAAGAGTTATAGTTTGATTAGAGTAACTACATTTCATGGGTTGTGCATATGTGTGTGTTTCTTTGGGGCTCTTTATAAATGGTTTCCCCAGGCAATATGCACAGCGTCCTGGCTCCAGTAAATATTGCTTGTCTGATAAAAATACAGCTATTGCAGTGCAAGTTCTTTAATGATAATGCTTTGGGAAACATTTAAAAGAAACAATCCATAACTTATGAGGGTAATGTGTGAAAATTAGTCTTAGAAATACACAGCAATTAACAAAGCCGACATCTTCAATATTTATGATTCTCACCTCCTCTGGTTTCCATTTAGTGAAATCAATCTTGAAAGACGGCAGAGAAAACTGCTGGTTTATCCCTCTCTTATAGCAGACTGTCTCAGATGCCATAGCTGTTGTTTTTGGAGTATAGCTTAAAAACAAATATTATCACTATTAAAATGCTGCAGTTACCAGCCTAATGTTACAGCACAGTGCTATTCTACATTTAAATGTACAAGTAGACATCAGTCTGCATATAACATATAATAGATGATATGTAAATCAGATAAGTGTTTTTGTGACTGTTAAGAGTTATGATTAAGCTCAGAAGTATTTCTGTATGTGTTGCAGTTTCCACAGGTGTTGTATTTCTTTGGGCTCAGGTAACAAAGAGAGGACTTTGAGACTACTGTATATTGCGCACAATCACATGACCTACATGTTTCCTTTGACCTGTAACCATCCCATGAACACCTGCAGCATCTGGGCATAATCTATCTCAAGTGTATTTACAATGTAGACACACACACTGTAGTTTACTGTAAAGACTTACACTGCTACTCCATTAGAAAACTCCTCAAAAGCCTGGCAGTATAGTGTTATTGCCACCCTGGCGTCAGTGTCAAAGTAAAACTCCACGCCGTACAAAACCCCCGGATTTCCAGCTTCCTCTGCAGTGCTTTCAGCTTCAGCTTTGTACCTGATAACAATGTACAAAGGTAACATCTAAAGCTTTCTTTCTTTATTTTAGTGTCAAAAACTCTCAATATGCTAAATGGGACTACCTAATGAGTCGTAAAGAGTCTTTCCTGATGTTCACTAGACTCCTCAGGGTCTTCACAGGCTCTTGAGGTGCAGGGGTCACATAGGGAAACTAGGACAATAAGAAAGGAAATAGTGTAATATACGGATATTTACAGGACTCAAAGGGCACCTAAAATCATTCGCTTTTCTTACCTGAACAGGTCTGTTTCCTAAAAAATTCAAATCCATGTTTTCTCCAAACAGATATCCCTCAGGATGGGGAGTGTCAAATTTCTGGCCTCCCATAAAAAAGTGGCTGGTGAAATAATTTCCTGTAAGTTGAAATTGAAATATTGAGCATGAATGTGGGTTTAATGGCATGACACAAAGGGACCGGTGAAGTGCAGGAAATCTGAATCATGGGAAGTTCATCATGATTGAACTCATGAAGAGTTCATCAGTTCATTGTTGTGTTTAAACAGATAAGTCACCAAAACAGTGCTGCAACTGTGCTGCACTCCAGCTACCACTGGTGGAACTGAAGGAGCAGTATGCAATGCATAAGTCAGTGAATTTCACAGTGGGGTTCAGAGACACCCAGTTTCATGATGTACAGCCAGGGATCTGTGATTTCATTATCACTGTGACTTTGATAGAGTTCACTGTTAACACTACTATTGTTACAGTTTAACAGTTAGAATTTTGCTATGATTATAATGACATAATTATAATTAGAAGCCTAATGAACTGCTTATTCTTGACTGCTAGTCACACTGTTACTCACAGGAAGTTCATTTTGTAGTTTAAAGCTTAACTTAAAAATAATTATAATAAATCAATATACATTTTATAACAATGTCATTACTTTTCTGTTATGTGTTCTGTAACAAAAAAAAATGGCTTTAATAAAAAAAAGAAACATACTCCTTTTATCTAATAGACTTAACATTTGAATCCTTGATAATGAATCTGCATTGCTGAAAGAGATCCCTGTCTGCAAAAAGTTTGAGAACCCTTGACATACAGAATGTGACAAATCTGAAGCCTAAAATCACTTTGTCCTGCGCAGAAGTAATGACCCCCCCCCCTAATCCATGATCAGTACTAAGCTGTTAGTCAGGTCTGAGTGTTTAGCCCCATTTTGCAAGCCATTTGCAAGCCATTTGCATGCCACTGGATGTAATGTAGTGCACAGTCTTACCTGATTTGGGAGGATATCTGTAAGCGGAATTGGCTTGAATGTCGATGTCTTCAACTCCAGCAATTCTTCGACTAAGTATTGACCCCATGTTTAGATAGTAATGTCCAGCTGAAAAGCTTGGAGCTATAAGGAAGCAGGAAGTAGACTGGCTTTTTTGGCAGGCTGCTTCTCGCTTAGTTGGCTAATGTTTCTTTCCACCGTTAGAGATACATTCCCATCTTTCCTGGTAAAAATATTGCGTTCATCGCTGATCCCAGAACAATACTATCCTACTCAGGGTAAAATATGTTGAACAGCCACTCACTGCGACAGAGCGCAGACAGACAAAGATAAATAAAATAAAAATAATAATAATATATATGTATATGCCCAATATAAACAACACTCTAACAGTGATCCAGACTCGTCACTGGAAACAACACGAGCAACCCCGCGAGACGTGAGTTCATGGCGCTGAGCATTATGGGATATGTAGTTATTTAATAGCAAGCTAACCAGTGCAGCAGCAGCGCATCACGATCAATTCAATTTAAACAACCTTTAAATGCATAGACTCTGCTCTCGGGTACTAACTTATACTACAGTAATTACCGTTAAAATAAAATACATCATGTATTATGCGGATTATTTTCATGTAACAACACGGCCCGAAGTGTTTTATTCATCTTAAATCAACAGCAATTTGTAAACGAATACCATTTTTTATTTATTAATGAAGGACACGCCATGCTTTTTAACCATTTATAGTTACAGTTAATGTTATGATACGTCCACGAGACAAGATCCTGTTGACCAGTCCCTATTTTTCCCCCTCATTCTTAAAAAATTAATAAGATTTAAAAAAAAAAAAAAAAAAAAAAAAAACAGCTTGTAATGTTACCAAGAAACCGGAAAGCCAAAGTATTCTGTCCTGAAGACTTCCGTTTTGGAAAACTTACTGATGGTTTCAAAGTGTTGATACAGGACCCTCCTTCCATCAATGTTAAATAAATGTAGGTGAGGTGACCTCTCTTACAGAAAACCTTGACATATTCAGGTGTGTGTGGTTTTCTTTGTTAAATAACAACACGTTTTTAACCCATGAGGGACCCCAGGTATTTTCAGACTGATGATTTGGGCATGCTCTGATATTGTTGTCAATTTGAACAAATGTAAGCACAATTTGCAAAGTCACATGATTTTTTATTTAGTATTCAGCACCGACCATAATATCTAAGTAGTATGTGTTTCATGATGTTACATTAAAACTAAATAATGGATAAATGAGCCTATTGTAAAAAAAGAAAAAAGAAAAAAAAGAAAAAGAAAAAGGAGTTTCAGAACTGTGTAGAAATGTATTGGTTTTTTTTTTGTTTGTTTGTTTTTTTAAACATGACCTTACAAATGGGGTGCATGGTGGCTTAGTGGCTTATTGGTTAGCACGCTTGCCTCAAAAGTGTTCGATTTGGGGTTCGATTCCCACCGGGGCCCTGTGTGTGCGGAGTTTGCATGTTCTCCCCGTGCTGTGGGGGTTTCCTCTGGGTACTCCGGTTTCCTCCCCCAGGCCAAAGACATGCATGGTAGGCTGATTGGCATGTCCAAAGTGTCCGTAGTGTATGAATGAGTATGTGTATGTGATTGTGCCCTGTGATGGATTGGCACCTTGTCCAGGGTGTACCCCACCTTGTGCCCAATGCTCCCTTGGATAGGGTCCAGGTTTCCCCGTGATAAAGCGGTATAGAAGATGGATGGATGGATGGACCTTACCCATTATGACGAACCGTTTTGGTCACTTGAGGTGATTCTGTTAAGTCTTGAGTATGCATCAACCACAAACCCTTTAATGTGCTCCAGTGATATGGACAATTAAATGGACATCTAAAAATTATGTCCCTATTGTTTTGGGATAAAGAGTTGGCAGTGGGAGGGAGGGCTAATGGCTTTCTACAGTGAATATGCAAAAGCAGTATTCACAGGTCAACCAAGATAACCCCCCCCCCCCCCCCCCCCCACACACACACACACAGGGAATGCCAAAGTGTAATAAAGACAACAGCTGAAGACAAAAGTTCTTTTGTGTGCATTTATTTGAATCACTACAAAATGCGAAGCTTGTCTCCAAATGAATTGTGCTTGAACCTACATGGCTGGGTTTACTCTGTACTGACGGACCTTTGTCTGTGGAATGCGCATAGCTGTATATTTAACTTATTTTAGATACTTTTGAAAGACACTTTAAAAATAATAATAAGAAGAAGTACTTAAAAGAAAACATGTTGAGGTTTCTGCCAATGCTAATATGATGTTTATAGACCAATGACATGGTCACCTCAGTCTGTTTATTGTTAGATTTAGATAGATTATGTAGAACGTCTCCCATACAAGTCCCTGTGAATGAGCGGTTACTATAGAAATTATTACGTATCTGAATGAGCGCATTAATACAAACGTATTATATACATGATTCGAATGACAGCCGATAACTACTGTCAGAGCTGTACTGTTGTGTAGATTTAATTAAAACACATCTTGACTTTTTTTGTTTAAAAAAAAAAAAAAGAAAAAAAAAAGAAAAAAAATCATCAATGTTTTGGTACAAATTACGTTATAAGTTACATGTGTTACTGTAATTAATCGCTTCCCGATAACGCAGTCTCCGCGTTTAAATGCATATGTTTGGTCTGAAGTAGTAATATAATGTAAACATTGACCGGACTGCGCAAATGTGGTGGAAGACAGTCACCTCTAAAGCACTTTCCAAAAAGTCTTTGTACGTTTATGTCGCTCCACGCAATTCAATTGGTCTTGGAAGATTTGTTTACCATATTTGGCAAGGTAGTTACAGAACTCGGATGGGAATTGGACAGGAGCAGCCGTCATTCACAAAATTCAGCCTCACAGGATTTTACAAACAAAGAGGGTCCTGATGGGAAATGGAGTCCTCAGGACAACGAAGTAGACCCGAAACTTACCCGTGTGCGCCTGCTGAAAAAGTAAAATGCCAACGTAAATAATTATCTTGTCGATTCTAAGTGATATGTTAAACTACACGTTTGTGTTCAGTGTATTAATTTAGAGTAACTCCGTTTCGACGACGGGGAACGTAAAAACGGGATTACATTCGCCTACAATTCCCACCGTTTCAGCTGGTCTCTGATTGGCTGCGCGGCGCTGTCAGTCAGAGGGAGGCTCTTACCCCAGCGCTCCTACAGTAAATATTTGTGTTTGCTCAGCCGGCTGTAATGGTGGACGACTGAGAAAGGAAAGGGAAGAAACATCATCGGAAAAATTGAATCCCAGACGAAACACTACCGTCCGCGGCTCGGAAATACACTCCGGCGAACATGGATGAACTAAAACATCAAGTGATGATAAACCAGTTCGTCCTGACAGCTGGATGCGCCGCAGATCAGGCCAAACAGCTTCTGCAAGCGGCACACTGGCAGTTTGAGGTAAAGAGGATAACTACAATAACGACATTGTTTATTATGTGTGTTTATGTGGCGACGGCTTCCGTGTGCTCGCGCTTCACACCGCCGTGTCGCATTATCACCAGGAAACCATACACTGCTTTTACAGCTCACAGTGTGTGTGAGCACGACCAGCTTTATTAAAGTGTCGCTTTGTAAATACATTTGTTTATTTATTTAACTTTATTGTGTTTCCGCTTGGTTTTACATGAGGGTATGTGTACATGTACATAAAACAAACAAACAAACAAACAAACAAATGGCGAATACAGTGTAGTGTCTGGCATCCCTTTATCTTTTACTCCAGATTAAACACAATAATCTCCTCGTGGCTCACTGTTCCTGCAATGGAGACGACCGCTGCTCTGGACCCATTACTCATTACATACATACATGCAAACAAACAGCTTTTTAGAACCGTACATATTAATAATCTGTCTCTTTTTTATCATTATTATTCTGTAATGTAGTCTAGTTTGTAAATCATAAATGAAATCAAGACCATGGTGATGTATTGTCTGAAATGGGAAACATTGCTGTCTATAATGTAGTGAACAGTGATGAAATGGTTATTATCATGGTCTACAAACGTGTTTATTTGTTGTCCTCTGGTTACAGACAGCCCTCAGTGCCTTTTTTCAAGAGACTAATATCCCATACGGTCACCATCATCAAATGGTAAGTAGTGACGGCGAGTTTACACACATTATTACACTTATTTCATGTCAAAATGTTCAAAATAGTCCGTGTTACTCTAGCAGGGTGTCCATGTGTTGGGTCTGCAGAGGAGAAAGAGGCATAGCGAGCTAACAATAACAATGTAGTGTGTGTGTGTGTGTGTGTGTCGGCCATGTTGCGGAGACACTGAGCTTCCAGAAATAAACACACACTCGGCCACGCTCGGCTTTGCGCTGCCGGAGGAGCCGAACACAACCGCCTTTATATCTTTATACACACGAACCGGCAACAAACAGTAACGAGGCTGGAGTTACAGCGGTTCGTGCTGTCAGTGAAGTGAACGTTAATAGCCAGCCTGTGTAACGTGGCCGTGTTATATCAAGAAGAATAGCACATTGTGTACTGTTTACGTTTAGTGTAGAGTCATATTTCCGGCTGTACATTCGTTTCCCGCATCTCTCTCTCTTTCTCACACACACACACCCCGCGGATATTGTTTAGAGTCACTGTATCAGTCATCCGTGCTCTCAGACACCTCTCTCTCTCTCTCACACACACACACACACACACACACATAAACACGGACCTGTTTTACATGCTTTTTTTGTAAGTGGCCGTTGCATCAAACTGCTTCCGGTATTGCGTCTAACAGGAACTGGCCATTTTCTTCTCTTTAGTTAATTGCAAGTAATTGAATGGTTGCAGAGAAATCAACACAAAAATCTCAATCCTCAAATGTAGCCTAGCTGTTAGTGTTTTCACACATTTACCATAAACAAAACTAGTAAAATATCTGTTGTACAAACAATAGAACAAATAGTTTTTAAGGATATTAAGGAGATCCTGTAATTATGGTTTCAGGTGGTCACCAGAGCAGTTTTCAGATATTCTGTTCAGTTTTTAATAGATAGCAGTATGTTATACAGTGCAGATCTTTACTAAACTCCACACAGTGTAAGGATAGGGTGTATTGTTTTAATTGGTGGACAGAAGTTTATCTGTTAGTTGTTGGGGGGGTTTTTTGTACTTTCCCAGCTCAAACCCGAAGAAGCTAAATTTGTTTACCTCTCATGCTGAACGTCTTTGTGGTCATATTTTGAGGGAAGTGTAAGATGTGTGACTTTTTAAAAAAAAAAAAAAAAAAATCACTTTTGTACACCTTCTCATCTCTATTAAAGGTGCTTGCCCATTCCCCTCCAGCTTATGACTGCTGTTCAGCTATATTTCCCTAATGCACTTTGCTCCAGAGTTTCCACAGCCCTGACACACTTATTCTGATTGACAGAACTGAGGCTCTCCGAAGTCCCTTTGGTCTTAAGTACATAAGACAGAATATGCAATACAGTAAATATTTGCTGTGTTCTTTGACATACTTTTGTACTGCATTTGTTAAATAAATTAAAAAAAAAAACAGCAACCAATACCCTTGAATACTTATACTGTTATTTTTGTGTCTTATACAGAATGTAATAAAATCTGAGTTTTTACTAAGTTTTTTTACCCTGCTACTTGTTTTAAAAGCTTGTAGCATATCATCTAGTATAGGTTAAGCAGTGGCATTTTGGAAATAACATATTTGTGGCGTTGTTATTGTGTATAACAGTTCAGCATGAAGTTAATTGTGAGACTAATTCAGATGTCCTTATCATGTTATTGATTGAGTATCATACGGTCATCTCTAGGCTTGGTAAATAGTCATTGACACACACATTCTTATACAAAATGGCTGCCGATGTTCATCTTAAGAGAAACATAACCCAGCTTAATATCCTAGTCAGTGTGTTTAATGTTATTCTTAGAATAATAAGTGAACTAGTCATTACTGATTTTACATTAGTCATGTACCAAAATGAAAATTTTTGTCTGAAACCAGAACTGAAATTTAGTGTGCACTGGCCCGAAAAGCAAATCTAAAAAAAATCAGGCTGACTGTGCATGAACCCAAACCAAAAACCAAATAAATATAATAAATTGAACCATAATCAAACCATAATTGAATTGAATTTAGAATTACAATGCATGCCGGGGTGACCAGTATGTACTGCAGAGACCAAGATGACATCCTCGCCATGGTCAAGTCACAACACACTCCTCCTCTTCCTCTCACACACATATGCAATGCCTCAAACAGGAAGTAAGCCTGTGGCCGTAAAGCTAAACTCTGAATGATGAGTTTTTAAGAAATGGTCTGGAGATTTATACCGTAAAAAAAAAACTGACCTTGAAAATATAATGAACACAACTGTCTTTGATTATGAGTGCTTAGTTATGTTCTTAATAGTCCATTAAAATGAGGTCATGTTTACAGCTAATTATGAATGTACGCTAATACATGTGAAGTGTGTGCTTTCTGCTCTACTTTCCTATATTATGTTTTACCTGTACTAGTAATGTACCAGTTACATGATATAGTAGTAAATAATAATGGTGTAGTACAATTGTTAAATGTGTAAAAGCGTTTTCAAGAAATTTGGCCTTTTGGACCATTGAAAAAAGTAACTGTTAATGTATACAAAACAATCAGAGTTAACTTGACACACTGAAGACCTAAATTCTTCTTATCTACTGATTAACATGCAGTTTTATTTTTTTAACCCACAATGACATTGCACCACATGAACCATGTCCGATTGCAGTAAAGCCACCAAAGTCAGTTGTTGAGTTGATAAACAAACCTTGAAACCACACAAACAGGGGTGAACAGTTTCTGTCCTTAGCACGCTGAGTCATAACATTGGGAGTGTCAAAGAGGGTGTGCTGGGTCTGGTAACTTTAACCATGTGAGTTTTTTTCTGGGTGTGACTTAGGAAGAGCTGGAGCTTTTAGGAGCAGCAGCCACACACAGGCAGGGTAAGGTAATGTTCAAGTCTCCGTCCAGCTGGAATACACAGAGCCCAAAGAATGGCATGGAGAGAAGAATTAAAGTGGCAACTTAACCACAGATATGCTCATTTATTAATGAATGGGAGTGCGTTAGACTTGAAGTTTGGTTTTCTAAAGGCTGGGAATTGGGAAGTGGAACAGCTAGAGTGTGAGACGCATTAGCGCAAGATGATGTCATTATTACCGCTAGTAGTGGTGTGTGTTATTGACAAATATTAGATCAAGATACGTTTCTGACATTTCTAAAATTTACATATCATGATATGTACAGGATTCCTCAGCCGCAAGTAAAGAGGTAGTGTTGTACAAAAAACCTGAGTTTAGTGATCTTTTTAATGTCTGCTGAAATTATTCACAAAAACATGAAGGCAAAGTAAAATCTGAAAGAAAAAAAAAAGTTTGTTTCACAGTTTTAGTGTTTCAGTACAAAATTGAACTTCTAATCAGCTGCTTTCAATCAGATTGTAATTGGTATAAAAATACAGACAATACTGTGATTGCTAAGCATATTGTGACATGATTTATCACAGTATCCGTGTTATATAGAAATATTGTCCTGTCCTAGCTGCTAGGAATAATTTCTCCTTTGATAGTCATATGGTGTGTGTGTATGCCTGTGTATGTGCGTTTACACACACACAACGTGCAGGTGTAACTAATAAAGTGGACTGTGTGTGTGTATGTGTGTGTGTACACACACATTCACCATCTACTTTATTAGTTACACCTGCACGTTCATGCAATTATGCAATGGTTCGACTGCAGTGCATAATATCTTGCAGTTACAGGTCAAAAGCTTATGTAAATGTTCACATCAAACATCAGAATGGATAAAAATGGCCTGGTCTGTTTCCAATCGTCTGCTGTGTCCAGAGCCTGTGCTTACTATAGCCTCAGATTCTTGTTCTTGGCTGAGGAGTGGAACCTGACGTGGTCTTCTGCTGTTCTAGCCTGTCCACTTTAAGGTTCACTGTGTTGTGCATTCTGAGATGCTTTTCTGCTCATTACAGCTGCAAAGAATGGTTAAAGTTACCTGAAGCTTCCCTGGCAGCTTGAACCAGAAAGGTTCTTTCTATTCCCCTCTGACCTCCCTCAGCAACAAGGCATTTCCGCTCACAGAACTGCCACTCACTGGATGGTTTTTGTGTGTGTGCGCGTGCGTGCGTGTGTGCGTGTGTGCCATTCTGTGTAAGCTCTATAGAGTGAAAATCTCAGGAGATCAGCAGTTTCTGAAATACCTAAACAAGCCCATCTGGCACTAGAGTCCATGTCACTGAGATCACATTTTCCCCTATTCTGATGTTTAATGAGAACAGTACTTGAAGCTCTTGACCTGTATCTGCATGATTTTATGCATTGCACTGCTGCCATGTAATTGGCTGATTGGGTAATTGTATGGATGTGCAATAAAGTGATGGTGGAAGTTTTATTCAAACACATAAGTTTTGGATATTTTGACTAGTTAAATAATTGAACGTTAAATCAAGATCCTCTAATCCTGTGTATTTTAGGACCGGGTCTTTTTTTTCCCTTTCTTCTTTTTTTTTTTTTTATAACAGTGTCACAGAGTTCTGAGAGCCACATCTGAAGTGGTTTGGCCTGAGAGAGAGAGAGTGAGAGCGAGAGCGAGAGAGCGTGTGTTTCTAGTAGCGCTGCTTCCTAGAACACTGGAGTTTGGTGGATGGTTTGGCTGGCTGAGAGTGTGAAGAGCAGATGTGTGAACACGTACATACACACACATGCACACCCACACGTCTGCTTCACATTTGTGTGACCTCAAGCAGAGATTTCTTTTTACAGGCTTCTTATAATATGTGAAAAATGTCTTTGTGAGACGCAAAATCAATCATTCCATCTATTTCAGTCTGCTGTGTATGTGGCCTTTGTTCGTGTCTATGCTCTTTGCTTTAACCTTGGGGGTTTTCCAACCTTCTTTTCCTGACCATTGCAAAATTATGGCTTCTCGTGGCTCACTAATGCCCCAGTTAGCGTTTCCTAATAACATCATGTTCCTCCTTTAGACATGAGCAGTGAATGATCATTCTTTCAGCCATGTATTTGGAAAACTATAGAAGAACACCGAAACAATATCTGCCTATTGTTTTGTTCTGAAATCCCTCTGTGGTGTGTCAACAGCCAGGTTAATTATCAAGCACTGCACCAAGAGATCATTTGCCTATATGTATGCAAGCACACACACACACACACACACACACACACACACACACAAATGTGGAATGGTTACTTCCACATTTTTTAGATCCAGCATTACATGTGAGAAAATGATCATTTTGCAGGCTAGAAGAATGAATTAGCAGATCTGAGACGTCACATCACTGCGCTATTCTGGTCTCTCTGCACTGTGTTCTTGTCGGCTTCTCACTGACTGACATACACGCTGTTCCCTCAAACAGAACTGCAGCTCAGTGGCCTTTTCTTGTGCTTTTTGGACTTAACTCTGTTGTCTGGTGATGGAATGCTGCAGTGCACCATCAATTATTCTGTTACAAACCTCATCATTATAATAACTGCAAGGCTTCTGTGGTATTCATACTCCTCACTCAACCAATCTCTCAGACGTTGTGTGTGTGTGCGTGTGTGTGCGTGTGTGTGCGTGTGTGTGCGTGTGTGTGCGTGTGTGTGCGTGTGTGTGCGTGCGTGCGTGCGCGTGCGTGTGCGTGCGTGTGCGTGTGTGAGAGAGAGAGAGAGAGAGAGAGAGAGAGAGAAATGCAAAGAGAGAAAAAGAGCAGTACCAACAGTGAACATAATCAGTGATTCAACCAGCCATGCTTGCATGATGTCAATAAACCGAGTCCTCCTCTGAGCGGTGAAGGAATCTGAAAGCAGTACTCTGTTCTTTGTAGTTTAATAAGAGTGAACAGTAATAGAGAGGGAGAGGAACATTTTTCAAAAGCCTGTATGAAAGCTATAAATCCTAGCACCTCTTGTTTATGGAGTCAAGTACTTCTGTAGCGCTCACTAGTGGAATTGTAAAGGGAAATGGGGATGAACATGCTGCTCGCTTTCAGATGCCTGTGGGATTCTCATATCTGTGCAAGTGTGGACATGAGACCGGTTTCAGCGAAGGGATTGGTGAACGCTCTGATCCCACACAGCTGCCTTTACTTGCCCGTGGTGAAATTGTTGAGAGTTTTCTGATTTTTCCTTTGGACACAGTGTAACGCATTGCCTCCAGCTGTAAAATCCCAACCTCGCTGACGCAATACGACCGCATTTGTTTACACGTTCACCGTCCACTCAGACTCTTGTCCGAAAAAGCTTATAATGTAATCCCCAAACCACTCAGGGGTGTAATACTCAAAACCACTCAGTGTTGAGTATGGGGGCAGAGATGAGGGGTGACGTATTCGATAACGCTCTGTGAAAGTTGGATTCATGTTTCTGAATACAGTTAATAAAGCAGAATGGGTTGTCTTAATTCACCTTGTTTCTCGGCAAGGCATCTGTGCTCGCAACCAAAA
The DNA here is from genome assembly GCF_023375685.1 of Ictalurus furcatus. Classification (NCBI taxonomy): domain Eukaryota; kingdom Metazoa; phylum Chordata; class Actinopteri; order Siluriformes; family Ictaluridae; genus Ictalurus; species Ictalurus furcatus. The sequence goes on from NC_071267.1 coordinate 12,187,498, forward strand.
TATTTCCATAGCAACACAGCTGTGGGTTGCTGCATGTTTGTTATGTACACTGCACTTGTGAACAGCAGTTTGTTGTGCTGTTAGAATAATGGAGGTTCCCCAGATGCTTGTGTTTTGCTTTCAAGGCTGCATTTAGCTGTCGACCTTCACCTCTGTGCTGCTGCAGTAACTAAATACAGTATGTTACCATTTCAGCACTTCTCAAATGATACCGTGTTGTCCAGTGGGTAGCGTTTAAAGCTTTACTCACAATTTCATGATTCTCCCAATTTCACAAATTCCTGCCTCTACAGCAAATTGACAGTGGTGATGGAGAGTGCAGATCATTCGAGACTTTTGACCCTTGATAAAGGGGCAGTTGTGGCCATTTCACGGCGATACTCTTTCAGATGGGTCGATAAGTGCCACGGACAAAGGGAATCGAGTTTGCTGACAGAACAGAGCAGGGTATCCTGGCTGTGAGTGAGCTAGGCAAACGTGGCCTCAGCCGTAAGATAATCCGGAGGCGTTTCACATACCTATCCATGGCCTGCGGAAGGGGACACCAGGAAGTGCATTAGGCACCGTCACAAACACCCTTAGCAGAGCAGGCACACTTAGAATGGCGAGCACAAGCGCTGCACCACACAGTACGTCTCTTTTGGTTCCTTGTTTACGTCTGAAGGGAACTTGAGGAAAGCAAATAGGTTGAGTGCACATTGACCGTGATAAACAGCACAGCAGACGTTCACAGCGACCGGAAGAGTCCGGTGTTTTGAAGATGATGTTCTGCAGCCTAATGCATTCCCATGAGGGCTGTTGTGTATATCTGTAAGGGAGGGATTTGTTCTTAAAAGAGAGGTCTAGTTCAAAGAGGACAATGAAGAAGTTTTGTGAGGTCATGGCGGGGCAGAAAAATGGGGGGGGGTCGTGCACAATGCCAGCACACAGATCAGAAACAGGAAGTAGTATCGTTAACGAACGGAGAGAACTGTATGGGAAAGGGAAGGGATGTCGGAATGCTGTTCAGGGACAGTTTAGCATGGTGTTGCTCTGTACTTTCAATGTCACTTGTTCTTTGCCCCCTAACATGAAGATGAAAATGTTCTTAATCTTGTGGAGAGAAAAAAAAAAAAGATTTTGTCCTGCTTGGGACATATCGATTGGCTTCTGGTGTCTAATTCCTTGTGTGTTTGACTCTCCAGATGTGTACACCAGCAAACACGCCAGCGACTCCGCCTAACTTCCCTGACGCGCTCACCATGTTCTCCCGCCTCAAGGCATCGGAAAGCTTCAGCAGCAGCAGCAGCCCCAGTATGGCGTCCATGGCCACCTCTCCCCCTCCACCCCCGGTCAGCTGGGGCATGACTCCACCCGTGGCCAGCCAGCAGGGATTATGGACTCAGGGCCCCCCAGGCACACAGGCCCACCCTCCCCCGGGCTGGCCATCCACTGTCAACCAGCAAGCAGCCGCCGAACAGAAGGCCAGTGTGGCCATGGAGGCTGAGAGATGAGGAGCAGGACTGCATGGCCCCTCTCCCGCTCTCTCTGGGGTGTTAGAAAAGGGGATGAGTGAGACGAAAGGTAGGGGTGGGGGCGGGACAGGGGGCACTCGCTTTGTCTTCTCACCTTAAGAAGAGGTGGGAAGGAGAGAGCGATACAAGCAAGAATCCACCAAGCAACATGGACAATTAAGGGAGGGGTGAAGTAGAGAACAGCCAATGCAAAGATAATTAAAAAAAATAGAGACGCACATTGTATTACAGAGAAAGCAACTGAATTTTCCTAGGTTTTTTTTTCTTCATTAAAAGAAATAGATGAATATGAATGGGACTATGATCATCATGCCCAAGGATTATTTCTGGTATTTTCTGAAAGATGGACATGTATGTACTCTAAGGCAGCAACTTTTGTCACATTTTCTTTCAAGCTTTCATCTGGTGTCCTTTCTGTACTCGAAACATTACACAAATTGACATTGCATGAGGAGTGGAGCTCTGTTATTGCATTTTTTTTTTATTGAATAGTATTCATCACAAGCATTCATGTGTTCAGTGTGTGGTGCTCACACACAAGCAACAGCAAGTCGATAGGACAGTTTCCTTTCTACCGTCAATACTGGGACTCTGGACTCTGCTTACCTCACTGGTCACCTGACTTTCCTCAGCCAATCAGGGAATCGCACTAGTTGAATGAAAATGTTTTTTTAAAAGCTGGATTTTACATAGGGTATCAGCCCTGCTTCTCTTCCTAATGCAGTAACGCAGTGATGTTCACAAAAGGCGTTAGGCTTGTTAGATACATCTGGACTCTTTTTGTCCCCTGCAACGACCAACAGCTCTTTTGAAATCATGGTTGAATATTTTATTGAAAGCTTTTTCAGGTGTTTGGTGTCGATCAGACTGTTTCTTAGCTGGGAAGGGGCTCAAACTTTAACTGATTAAAAACTACATACAACCAGACTACTATGACATGTTTGTAAGCCGACTTGCCACTTTGCATGATGTCTTCATATATAAATATATATCATATTTTGTAGTTTCTTGCTTTTTGGGGGGAATTCTACATGATCTCCTTGTTTTACAAAATGATTTTTTGAGAATCTTCTCTCATTCCCTCCTCTGGGTTCATCAGAGACGGGAGGGTGTCAGAGGGGGCATTGGACAAACTTCTCGATACAAGTTCAGGGTAGGACTTCTCCATGTTTCTACGGTCTGTTTATTTCAAAAAGACAAAACGAGAATGCATTTTTTAACGTTATTTTGATTGTTTCTCTTGGAAGAAAGAAAAAAACAAATAACCCTTCATGAACTTACCATCAATAACTCATTTTAAATTTGTGCTTGGGTTTATTTTCCATTTTCACCGGTTTTCTAATCAAAATTGTCTTTTGGGATCACACGTTCCTAAATGGATTTTCATGTATGTTTTCCCCTTTATGACTGTATTGATACCATTCCCACAATATTTGTGGACTACCTGATAATTAACTTATCATTGTTTGTGTTCCTAAATAAATATTGTATGTCATATGGTAGTGTGTTTTTTTTGTTGTTTGTTTTTTGTTTTTTGTTTTTTTGTTTTTTTTGGTTCAACTGAAAATTGTTGGGTTTTTTTTTTTTTTTTTTTTTTTTTTTTAATCCCTTACTGTTAATCTTTAGACACTTTAGAGTGACTCTTGGCTCAAAACATAGTTGCAGGGTGAAGTTATGCAAGTTTACAAATATTCAGTCATGCAAAAATAGTCAGACTCAAACTTTTAGTTCCATATATTGAGCAACTCTAGCTTCTGAATTCATCCATCTTGACAGCTACATTTTGCTAAAATCTTCTGAAACCTTAATGCTTTACATCAATAAGAGGAGCTGTTATAACCCAGTGCTTATAAATAAAGTTTGCACAGCTCTTGGTCTCCTCAAATTAGAGTTAAATATGAGTAAACATAAAATACAGATGTTTCCACAGAAAGCAACACACAGACGCCTCACAGTGGGGGATCTGAGATTGGGCGGTGCAGGGGTCAGTGAGTTCTCACTCTGGGTGTCCTCAATTCACACAAGAGCAGAGAGTGAGTCTTTGATTTACCAGGCCGCTGCATGCCTCTGTCCACACCTTCTGCGCTGAATGTATTGTGTGTTTGTTTTTTTAGGGCATGACTTAGAAACCAGGATGGTGCCAAGTTGATAAGTGTAGCTCCACCAAGCTACGTGAACAGGCAGGTCTATGCCAGGTGAACCCTGGCTTGGGCATTCACCCTAAACACGTTTGTGCAACACACAAACACACAAACACATGTCAGAACCTCCCTGCAACATTCTTGCCTGCCCAGTCTCCTCTGATTTATAGTGATGAAGTTTTTAGTATTTGAATGCACTTTCATTAACCTACACACTATATGCCCAAAACTATATGGACACCTGGACATCACACCTATGAGATTGTTGGGCATCCCATTCCAAAACCATGGGTAATAACCATGTTCCCTCCTTTTGTAGCCATAAAAGCTTTTCATTCTTTTAGGAAGGCCTTCTATAAGATTTTGGCTTGTGTCTGTAGGACCTTGACCTTCGGTCAAAAGACCATATGTGAGGTCAGGCACTGATGTTGGACGAGAAGACCTGGCTCACAATCAACATTCCAATTCATCCCAAAGGTGTTCAGTGGGGTTGAGGTCAGGGCTCTGTGCAGGTCACTGGAATTCCTCCACACCAAATTCTTCAAACCAATTCTTTATGGACCTCATGTTGTGCACAGGACACAGTCAGGCTGGAAGAGGAAAGGGCCTTCCCTAAACTGTTGCCCCAACATTGGAAGCATGCACTTGTCTAACATGCCTTTGTTTGCTGTAGCATTAACATTAACGTTCACTGGAAACTAGCGGCCCAAACCCTGAAAAAAGCCTCAGATCATTATCGCTCCTTCAAACTGCAAACGTTACTGTTGGCACTATGCATTCCAGTAGGTAGTGTTTCCACTGCACCAAAGTCCAGTGGTGGTGTGCTTTACACCATTCCAGTCAACACTTGGTGTTGAGTATAGTGATCTTAGGCTTGTGTGCAGCTGCTCAGACACGGAAACCCATAAAAGCTCCATAAAGCTCTCAACGCACAGTTCTTGTGCTGATGTTGCTTCCAGAGGCAGTTTGTAACTCTGTAGTGAGTGATGCAACAGAGGGTAGTTGATGTTTACATTCTACATGTTTCAGCACTCAGCAACCCTGCTCTACTGTCTAGTACTGGTCTAAGCTGTTGTTGCTCCTAGATGCTTCTATTTCACAAGAATAACACTTATAGTTGAACGAGGCAGATGTAGCAGGGCAGAAATTTTATGAACGAACCTCTACTACAGTCACTGAGCTCTTCAGTACGACCCATTCAACTGCCAGTGTTTGTCTATGGAGAGTCCATGGTTAGGTGTTCGGACTCAGGATCGAACCAGGGAGCAGTGCTACCTGCTCACCACCATGCCGCCCTCAATTCATAATCACATTGTGAAATGAAATTGCATTGAATCATGAGGTCCATAGATATTCCCACCCCCTAGTGTTTTAATCCAGGACAGAATGTTGTTATATAAGCAGCCAGCCACTCAGCCACTCATCCGTTCACTTCCTCTTCGGCTGTGGGATGAATCTACAGCATGGGCACTGCACTCCACATTGCCGGGGGACAAGGCCAAGTGAGAGTCTCTGTTCGCAGTTCCTGTGTCAGCGTGAAGCTTGTGTGTGTGTAAAAGTGAAAAAAAAAAATGCTGTGCTGCATATCATAATGACCGTGACCAAGAAGAGGGGAAGTAAGACTAGGATGAATCAGAAACAGTGAGTGTGTGTGTCGATACCTGATGTCAAACCGTGCCGAGTGAAGTAGCAACTGAATGAAAGGCTGTGAGTCAGCAGGAAGTGAAGGATTCAGGGCGTGCTATGATCACTGTGTTCTGTCATACGAGAGGCAGAGGGAGAGATTGTAGATTATAAATGAGCTGGTTTAAGCCCTGGACTCTAATTCTAGGGCAACACTAGCCTTTATCCTAACACACAATCGTATCTCCCATTGCACTCCAGTCCTACAGGTAAACAAATACACTTTTGGCTCAGTAACTGGAGTCAATGTGGGATCCATTCAGAATCATAACAGGCAGTTTTTTATTATGTTCATGGTGCCACTGTGCAGCTTCAGCCTGCATTTCAACAATGCTACTGCAAATGCATAAAAAAAAAACATCTATTCAAGAAACAATGTTAATACACACTCACCGAGCACTTTATTAGGAACACTATATTAATACTGGGTAGGGTCTCCCTTTGCACTCAAAACAGCCTCAATTCTTCGTGGCATGGATTCCACAAGATGTTGGAAACATTCCTTTGAATGGAGATTCTGGTCCATGTTGCCATGACACGTTCTACCACATCCCAAAGGTGTTCTATTGGATTCAGACTGTGACTGGAAAGGCCACTGAAGAACATTGAACTCATTGTCATGGTCATGAAATCAGTTTGAGACAACTTTTGCTTTGTGACATGGTGCATTATCATTCTGGAAGTAGTCATTAGAAGATGGTAAATTGTGGCAGTGAAGTGATGCACATGGTCAGAAACTTGATGGCACTGACTGGCATTGACAGGCCAATAATGTGCCAAGAAAACATTCCCACACCATTGTGTGTGTGTGTGTGGGTGGGCTTGGCGGTTAAAGCTGATTGATTACTAATTGGAAGGTCGGGGGTTCAAGCCACAGCACTGCCAAGTTGCCACTGTTGGGCCCTTGAGCAAGGCCCTTAACTGTCTCTGCTCCAGGGGTGCTGTATCATGGCTGACCCTGCGCTCTGACCATAGCTTCCTGACAAGCTGGGGTATGCAGAGAAAATAATTTCACTGTGTTGTAATGTATATGTGATTAATAAAGACTCATTATCATTATCATTATTACACCACCTCCACCAGCCTGACTGTTGACACAAGGCAGGTTGGGGTCCATGGATTCATGGAGTTGGTGCCAAATTCTGACCCTACAATTTGTATGCCTCAGAAAATCAAGATTCATCAGACCAGGCTACATTTTTACAGTCTTCAACTGTCCAGTTTTGGACAGTGCCCACTGCAGCCTCAGCTTTCGCTTCCTTGGCTGACAGAAGTGGAACCCGATGCGGTCTTCTGCTGTTGTAGCCCATCCGCCTCAAGGTTTGATGTGTTGTACATTCTGAGATGTTTTTCTGCTCACCACAGTACAGAGTGGTTATCTGAGTTACTGTAGGCTTTATGTCAACTTGATCCAGACTGGCCATTCTCTGTTGCCCTCTCTAATCAACAAGGCATTTCCGTCCACAGAACCGCCGCTCACTCGATGTTTTGTCGTTATTGCCCCATTCAGAGTAAACTCTAGAGACTGTCGTATGTGAAAATCCCAGGAGATCAGCAGTTATAGAAATACTCAAACCAGCTCATCTGATACCAACAATCATGCCACGGTCAAAATCACTGAGATCATGCTTTTTTCCCATTCTGATGGTTGACGTGAACATTACCTGACGCCGCTGGCCCATATCCGCATGATTTTATGTATTGCACTGCTGGTACACGATTGACTGATTAGAAAATTGCTTGAATGAGTAGGTGTACAAGTGTACTTAATAAAGTGTTCAGTGAGTGTACACACTCACCAATGCCAATAGGTCTCCAAAATACACTTACATACTCCAGGTTCAGCAAAATGTAGCAGGGAATTTCAGCCCAACATAACAACTGAACAAAAACCTGAAATAATTTTAGATCTCTCTTTTTCTCTCTCTCTCTTGAAGTTAATATGTAGCCAATTCATCTGCTGGAATGCTTTAGGAGGTGGGAGGAAACTGGAGAACCCAAACCCACTTGAACATGGGGAGAACATGCACAAAAACTCCACACAGAGAGTAACCTGAGATCGGGATAAATCAGTTACTGAAAATGACTGAACAAATGAATGAATGTTACATAGTGCTACTGGAGACTTCTTGCATAAATTTTAAATAAACATTCTCCTTACAGAAAGCTTCAACATAGCAGCAGTTATGCATATTTCTTTGTTAAATTGCAACACTACTTATCTTTTTAAATGTTTATTGTTAGCCTTAAATTATGGGAGTATAAAAGAACTGTGATTTTATTTAATTCAATTCAATTCAATTTTATTTGTGTAGTGCTTTTTACAATTGACATTGTCTCAAAGCAGCTTTACAGAAATATATAAACACAGGATACAGATTTTAAGTGTGTGGATTAATCCCAATTGAGCAAGACAGTGGCGAAGGTGGTGAGGAAAAACTCCCTAAGATGTTATGAGGAAGAAACCTTGAGAGGAACCAGACTCAGAAGGGAACCCATCCTCATCTGGGTAACAATCTACAATCTAAACTACTGTCAGAGCCATGTCGAACACCTTCTGACCAATCATAATCAAGAATTCAACAGCTCTAAGGTTACATACATTTCTATGTCATTAATAACAAATTTTAAGGTTTTAAATTGTACATTTTAATGTCGATATTGCACATAAGATTCAAACAAAATTCTGTCAGGCTGTTATGCAAATGTGGACATTTCTGGTAAGCCTTAGGTTTAACATACAAATTTTGGTAAAGGTTGTGATTTATACACCTGTCTCTTATGGCCTTTGAAGACTTAAACATGTCCATTTTATGAACACAACTAGACTCAGAAATATACCAGTAGGATATGTAACTAATTATGAAACATATGAATAGAGACAGATATAAACTGATACGTACTGGTCGCCAATTAGGTAAGTTTAGCAGGCTCAGCAAGATCACACATGATTATGATTAGTTAATTAAACCAAAAATTCCTTAGCCATTTGGGGAGAAACTTGTTAATGAACTGATAAGATATTGAACAACTGTGTTTACTGTATTGAACCACTGTAGGCCAACAGGGTTAGTCCAGCTCCTCCCTGGTCTAGCACACCTCATTTAATGCATCAGTAAATCACCAAACTGCACTGGACTCTAGCCTTTCAGGACTGGAGTTTATACCTACAGATGAGTTTATAATCAGTGTCTATCTGATCTGTGACAGACATATGAGCATGTGTTTTAAGTGTTAGATTGTCTAGACTGAACCAGAGCAAAACGATGGAGAGCCTGAGAGAGTGTGTATGATGAGAGTGTGAGACAGAGAGCAATATGTCATCCTTTGCTTGTGTCTGTATGCAGATGACAACAGTAGGGCCTGATTGGTCCTTTCCTTCCCTCCCCAAACACAGTCACTGCTCCTCCCTTCAGCGTCTGCAGAGAGCCAGAATCACAATCCTACTACGTCACAGACAAACCAGCACAGCTGCACACAACACAACACACACAATACACACGTCTTACTATCCTTGTGGTGTCCTTCCATTGGCATAAACCTTTTGAGTTCATATATTTGTTTGTTTTTAATACAAATTGTGTGTGTGTGTGATTCTGACATTTTTTATTTAAACAAAATAAGACATTAAAAAAATTGAAGTGAATAACATTGATTATCTCGTTACAATGGCACCTCTCAAGGGGTTGGATATATTAGGCAGCAAGTGAACAGTCAGTTCTTAAAGTTAATGTGTTGGAAGCAGGAAAAATGGGCAAGCGTAAGGATCTGACTTTGACAAGGGCCAAATTGTGATGGCTAGATGACTGGGTCAGAGCAGGTCTTGTGGGGTGTTCTTGTTATGCAGTGGTTAGTACCTACCAAAAGTCCAAGAAAGGACAACCGGTGAATCGACGACAGGGTCATGGCACCCAAGGCTCATTGATGTGCATGGTAAGCGAAGGTTAGCCCGTCTGGTCCGATCACAGAGAAGAACTACTGTTGCACAAATTGCTGAAAAAGTTAATGCTATGATAGAAAGATGTCAGAACACACAGTGCATTGCAATGTTCTGCTGGGAAAACTTGTGTCCTGGCATTCATCCGGATGTTATTTTTACACGTATTACCTACCTAAACATTGTTGCAGACCAAGTACATTCCTTCATGCCAACAGTATTCCGCAATGGCAGTTGCCTCTTTCAGCAGGATAATGCACCCTGCCACACTGCAAAAATTGTTCAGGAATGGTTTGAGGAACATGACAGAGTTCAAGGTGCAAATTCCCCAGATCTCAATCCGATTGAACATCTGTGGATTGTGGACAAACAAGTCTGATCCACGGAGGCCCCACCTCACAACTTACAGGACTTAAAGGATCTGCTGCTAATGTCTTGGTGCCAGATACCACAGCACACCTTCAGAGGTCTTGTGGAGTCCATGTCTCGACAGGTCAGAGCTGTTTTGGCGGCAGAAGTGGGACCTACACAATATTAGGCATGTGGTTTTAATGTAATGGCTGATCGGTGTATAATGCTTAGTATAAAGGCACCAAACTGTATGTTCCTGTAGCTTCAGAGTACCTTTAAATCTTTACATTAACAAAGAAAAACACAAGTGGTCATTGAGCTTCTCTTAACTAAATTTTTGAGTGTGTCACCCCAGTGACTATGAAAGGTCTTTTTTTTTTTCTGAGTGTAGGGGATTTTTTTTTTTGGCTCCTTTAGTTCCGGCTAGAGGTGAATAAAGTGTGAAGAGTATTACCAAATTACTAAACGTAAACACACCACACAGACACAGTATATGTTAGAGATAAAACTTCAGTTCCTCTTTCTTAATAACTTAATAACCACAATTTAATACCACACACTGAACACAGGGGTGAAAAATACTTCAGCAATTATACTTAATCACTATACTAAAGTATTAATACATTAAAAACATGTATACTTATTTAATTACTTTTCCAAAAAAAAAAAACAACAACACTTTTTACTCCTTATAGTTTTATTTATACCTTCAAAGTATTCTGTATAAATCACAAAGGTCTCTCCTCTCAACAAGCCAACTGCTGCGTACTATGCTTGAATCCAACAGGCTCCGCTTGGCATCTAATTATTTCCCTTCATAGCGTCCAATCAGGTTCATCACTGTAGATAAAAATATCAAGAATCATGTCAGTTTGTTATCGGCTGTGACCTTGTCATGTTACACTATAGTTTGTGTTATACATCCGTGTGTGTCTAAATATGACCAAACCATGGGACTGCAGTGTGGAACCCGAGGATGAGCATCCCTGACCCTACCTCAGTGAAATATTTCTATCAGCTGGAATAGAAAAAACTCCTATAAAATGAAGTGTCATCTTTTCCAACCTTGAAGGCATGAACTCTATCTAATTAGGAAATGCATGTTAAGACAAGTTTAATTAATTTTCTAACATTAACTAGCTATATTTACCAAAGTTAGCCTGTTTTCTTTGCTATTGGCAGGTTCCAGTAGCTAACATAATAGCATAATAGGCTAGTCAAGTCCAATTCTAGCTAATGGTAAATATTGCAGACTTGATGTTTTCAAACAAAAGTGTATGGTACGTAGTAAATTAAACCAAAAAACTTTTCACATGAAAACATGACATTAACTTGTCTATTTTCATCAGTTACTTTTGAATCTTTTTAATACCTGAGAACATTTAAAAGTAGCAACTTTTTTTTTTTTTTTTTTTTTTTACTTTCACTTGAGTACATTTTGAACGAATACTTCCACTTTTAATTAAGATTTTGACATTAACTATACTTTCTCAGAACTTTTTCAACTCCTGAACAATCAATAGCTGGCCACATCCCAAATCTTCCTCAAGCTGAACAGAGTATCTGCTGAAGCTGATTGGATAATGCATGGCTCCCAGTGTGGACAAGACCCGCCCACCGTAACGTCATCACCAAGGGTCTCGTTTGGCACATGTGTCTGCTGTTGAGAAAAGAGAAGTTCTGTGTGTGTGTACAAGCTGAGAGACAAAGGAGGGGGAGGTTTTTAGAGACACTAAAAACAGCACAAGGGTCTTTTACACAACTTGCTTACTGTTTAACCTTCATACTTCAAATCACTTTCTTTGTTTTCCTATTTATTTGAACTGTCTGCTTTTCTGTTAGCATGTTTTGTTAAAATAAAGTGTTGGTAATTACACAGTAGTTGTTAGAAACAGAGAGTAAGAGTTGAAGGGGCTAAAGTGAGGCGAGGGAGAGGTAGACATTTCTGGCTTGTGTGCGTCAGGCTTTTCGTTCCCCTCCCATTACTCATAGTGAACAAGCAGCTGCTCCCACTGCAACAGGAAGTGGATCTCAATGTTTTCATTCACGCATATACACCTCCCTCCCTCCCTCCCTCTCTCTCTCCCTCTCTCTCTCCCTCTCTCTCTCTCACACACACACACTTGTACATTCCTGCTGTAGTCTGACCAAAACACAGACTGGGCTGGTCTGAGCCCATCTTTGCCAGCTGGTAATTGCTGCTAGAAATGAAAGAGTTTTTGAATGGTCACTACTAATGCTACAAATCATTTTAAGAAAATAACAACAACAGGTCAATTTAAATATTCTCAAACATTTATTGAGCAGTTTTCCAGCATTATCAATAATTTACCAGCTGGAAAATATGGTCTACTGGTGTCTCCAGCTCTTCCTTTGTTTTGGCAGCTGGTAGACGGTCAGACCAAACTGGATTTTTCAGCAGGACTATTTTATTTAAATCACACAAATATCTCTTGCAGTTCCACAAACCACAAACTTACATGATCCCTTTAAAAGACCCTGTGTGTGAGTGAGTGAGTGAGAGAGAGAGAGAGAGAGAGAGAGAGAGAGAGAGAGAGAGAGAGAGAGAGAGAGACTGGTGAGGGTGGACCGTTATTAGTTTGCTGGTTAATATTTCAGTGTTCTGGGAGTGCAGTGTGTTCCAGCACAGCTCTCCACATCCTCACACTCACCTCCCTGAACAACACTGACCTCTAGGGCCCAGGACTAGGAAAGACTTGGAGACTCCATAGTGAGGTCTTGGTATTAATCTAACATGTTGCAATTTGCATGACTTCATAACTTTTGATTGGACTTGAGCTTGCATATACATGACCTAAAACTCAACATGGATTTGCACTTGAGACAACTGGACTTTGACCAGAAAATATCTTACTGAATTTAGTATGTTCTGATATGTAAACAGGAGAAGGAAATAAATGTTTCTTCAACACCAACTCTTGAAAGGTTTCTCCAGCTATGCTACTATAGCCTAATTGAATTACACCCTGATGAAACGAATAATCTGCTAGAACCTAGCTTGGATAAGAGGGTGCAATGACTTGAGACTCAAGGTCAGTAACTAGACTACGAGTGAACCCGTATATCTGATTTTCCACCACCATATCCTTGATCATAGAATTTTTATTGAAAATTTACATTTTACATAACACCCCACCCAACAACCCCAACAACCAAAAGGGGTAAACAAAAAACAATAAACAAACAACCAAAGAAGAAGAAGAAAACACACACACACACACACACACAAAAACCTAATAAACATAAAAACCCAAAACAACAACAACAAAAAAAAGGGGTAAGATGATCAGGAATTACAGTCCACCTCTCCTCAATCCACCACCAGGGTGCGTACATCATTGAAGTAGGTAATAAATTGTGCCCATTTTCCCAAAAATGAGTCACCCCTGCCTCTGATGTTGTACTTGATTTTTTCAAGTTTTAAAAAGAAGATTAAATCTTTAAGCCAGACTGATATAGAGGGGGGTTGTGGAGAGGTCCAAGACAACAGTATTCTGCGCCGAGCAAGTAACGATGCAAAGGCCACAACACTAGCTTGTTTATGGTTCAGAGGTTGACGCTGAGATGGAACACCAAAGATGGCAATTAAAGGACAGACATCTAATCTTAAGAACGTCGGACTAGTTCCGAAGAAAGAGTTCCAAAAGTTCTGTAATTTGGGACAGAGTGCAAACATATGACTGAGGTTACACGGCGAAAGTTTGCATTTTTCACACGTCAGGAACATTGGGATATATTTTAGACAGTTTACTTCTAGAGAGGTGAGCTCTACGGACCACTTTAAACTGTATGAAACTAAGTCTAGCACAGGACGAGGCAGTACGTATATTATCTAACGCTCTGCCCCAGTAATCATCCTCAAGCTCCAGGCCCAATTCCTCCTCCCAAGCACCAATGGTTTTGATATTGTAAGAATTGTCCTGTGACCAGATCGTTGCATATATCCGTGAAATAATTCCACCCTTATTAGGATTCAGCTTGAACACCTCTTCCCATGCAGACTTTGTAGGTAAGGAGGGAAAACCAGCGAATAGGGAGGAGACACAATGCCTAACTTGAAAGAAACGAAATAGGTGAGACGGAGGCAGGCTGAATGACGAGGATAATTCAGAAAAGTTTGCAAACACATTATTAATGAAAAGATCCTCAAAGCGTTTCAGACCCTTCTTTTCCCACAAAGAGAACGTGGAATCCATAAAGGAGGGGGGAAAGAGGTGGTTATTACATATAGGTGCCATGGTTGAGGCCGAGATGGATTTAAAATGACGGCGAAACTGATAGAAAATTTTTAGAGAGGTACATACTATTGGATTATCCGTGTATTGTGAAAGGGCTGTAGGAAGGGAGGAGAACACCATAGCAGGGAGGGAGGTTGAAGTACAAGACTTCGCTTCTAAGTGGCACCATGGAAGAGAGGGGGCCTGCACCCAGAGCACCAGTTTCTGAATATTAGCCGCCCAATAATAATACATAAAATTGGGCAAGGAAAGGCCACCACTTAGTCGACTCCTCTGAAGTGAAAATTTGGAAACCCTAGGAGTTTTCCCTGCCCATACAAAAGAGGAAATTAATTGGTCTATATTCTTGAAGAAAGATTTGGGTAAAAACAAAGGGATGGACTGGAAAAGGTAGAGGAATTTTGGAAGAATGTTCATCTTTACTGTGTTTATTCTACCAAGAGGGGATTCCACCACCATATCCAAACTTTTTTGGAAAAAATTACATCCAATCAGATCATTTGAATTGTGATTTAAAATACTTTCATTAAAAAAAAAAAAATAAAAAAAAATCAGAATCATGAGGTCAAGAAGTAAAATACATTTGCTTAATTTCTGAGCATTGCATTCTGTCTAAATAAACTTTAATGATGTAAATAGTGATCTATAATTACATAAGGGTTCAAAGAATAGCCAAACCACCAAACCAGTCTAAATCAGTCAGTATAAAAGCAGTCTTGGATGCTTTGCATCTGCCCTTTTTGAGCTAAAATCTTTTCCGACACCGTTCCTTTATAGAAAGTTGAGAATAACAGTCTCCACCTTCTTCTGGGTAGCTCTTTTCCCATTTCATGTAAACAATTTGACTATGGAAATACATTAAAATTAATACGACACATGTACTCCACCTCACACTGGTACCATTAGACACCACACCAAACAGGTATACAAATGTGGACACAAACTGTGTGACTGCATTTCCTGAAATTTGTGTTGCAGCACATGACTGTATGAGATACCTGTTAACCACAGGAATATTACAGGAATAAAATCAGGAAGTCACCTCAGGCAAATGGAAATAACTGAGTTCATCCAGTAAATGATCAGGCATCTCATCAGGCCATCAGTCAGAAATAGTGAATAAAAATTTGTTATTAAAATGATGTTCAGTACAGGGGGTTAGGGTATATACATGAGATTGGGTTAATAGACAGGCTCAATCTGGAGTGACACAAGGACTCGCTGTTACATCTTACCCTCATCTGGTAATGCTACTGTTTATTATATTTCTCAACTGGTTTTGAATGCTTCAGCTAATATGCTTTCACAGATTACCAAGAACCAATCCTGTGGGTAGAATATTTAAAGCAGGCTGTTCAGTGTAATAAATGGAAAGTTATTGATGCACAGAGAAACCAAATTGATCCATATTCATTTGCATGCTTGACCTTGTGAAAGAGCAACACAGGAACCATCTGAATAAGCAAACACTGGGACAGTTTTAACACAGCTCTCAGTTTACATTCTGTAGAGATAATAAAGTGTCTTCAGCAGGGCTTAGTGATAAACATTACAGGTATGTGACAGATGATCCACTGGCTGATCAGTTCAGGATTTGGTTTGGCAGTGAACTGAGAGGAATGGTACACGAGGAGGACCAGGTGGAGATGGACTCCACAGAAATGTGGTACATCATGACTAGAAAGCAGCAGCTCCAGAGTCGGCATACTCTCCTGCTGGAGCTGCAGGGGTTCCTGAAAAACAACAACTTAAGAGAAGGTAACCAGTCTTTTGTGTGCAGCATTTTGGTCATCCAGAATTGATTTAAATCACTGTGATGGAAATGTACAAGTATAAGGAAATGTATTTGAATCCTGTAACCTACTTACTTAAGGGTGAGACAAATGAGTTTTACACATTGTTTATTGCAAAAAAGGTGTGACAAAAATGTACAATTTTTCTACCTAACCTACATTTCGTTCAAAGGAAGCGCTTAAAGAGGGTCTGGATTACTCTAGAAAATGTTTTGATTCAATCATGTTGCAATTTTAACTTTTCATTTGACTCACCCTTGATTAATAGGCTTTACTTTTAACTTGTGTTTTATTCATTAATATATTTATCTGCTTACTTAATGCAGCTAAATGATACTGTAGCTGGCAGGAAGGACAGAGAGTAGCATTGCAACCCCATACGTCCAGAGTCCCCACTTTCATCCTGAGCTCAGGTTACTGTCCGTGTGGAGTTTCATATGCTTTCCCCATGTTTGTGTGGGTTTCCTCTGGGGTTTTTTTTTTTTCATTCTCTGCATCCCAGTAGGTGGATTGGCTATGCTAAATTGCCTTTAGATATGAATAAGTATGTGAACGTGCGTGAGCATGGAGCTCCGTGATAGACTGGCGACCCATCTAAGACGTATTCCTGCCTCGCTCTCAGTGTTCCTAGGATAGGCTCCGAATCCAATGTGACCCTGACCAGGATAAAGCAGTTAGTGAAAAAGAAATAAAGAAAGAATGAATGAATGCTACTGTTTATGTTCCAGACAAAATAAAACAGCAGGTTTGTGATGAACAAATATTAAAACAAACAGGGCTACAGTAACATGGTTATGCTGCACATCTGCAACAACCAGCTCCGAGTTGTGTTTTAGTTCCACATGATAATAGTATCTACTTTTAGGAAGTTTTATGCGGAAAGAGGACCAAGAACTGTCTGAGCTGGAGCAAATAGAACAAGAGGTACAGGCCCTGTCCGAGAGAGAGAGGGAGCTGAGAAACGCAAAGAAACAACAATCCACCATCACAGAAATTACAGAGGAGTCGTCTGCCACTGGTATGTTTCCAGAGCTACTCTAAGTGAGCAGTTTGTGTGTGTTTAGACCTAAATGATCCTATATTATATATCATTTAACTACTTTATTCTGAACCCTGACAAAGAAAGTGCTCACCAAAGATTAAAATTTTTTTTAAAAATCAGCCTGTAACTACAGTAGTACACAAGATTTCCAGGAAACAAAGTCCTCAGACTGCTTTCACTGCTAACAAAAGACTTATCTGAAACTTTGTGTGCTATATGCTGATTTTATTACCTTTATTACATCTCACTTCTAAGAGGGGCATTTTTTTTGTTACACACAGTGTAATCAAATTTTTACCCATTTATTGGATGAATTTTCCTTTTAAATGATGGTTCCTTTTACTCAATCATTAACTGGTCTCTTTTGAGGGGTGGAGAATATCTCTGTATGCTTATGTCACGTCAGACGCTGCGCAAAATAAATAAATAATTCTAGTCAGGAAGCATGCGTGTATCCTTGACCCAGAAGCCTCCTATTATCTCATAAGTCTAATGAAATTTTACGTCCTTGGAGACGGCAAGCTTTGATCGATTTGCAAGTGACATGCTGAAGATATAAGAAGTCGAGTAGGCATCAGTTAGAGCACTGGGAAGCCCAACATGGGCTCAGCAGAGGGGTGGGGTCAGTTAGAAGAGGAAGGCTTGTCAGTGTTTTCCTGACAAACAGCAGCAGGATCTAAAATGTACCAACTGTTCCTTTAAGTTATACCAGTTCATTTTTGTCTGCAAAAAAAAAAAAAAAAAAGGTCAACAAAACTTTTAACACCCCCAGAAATACAAGCACAAACAGTACAATATATAAAAACTCAAGCAGAAGAAAAAAGAAGATCCAACTACTTTGAGTGTGCGTCTTTCCGAAATCATGAACATAATGTAATAATGTTGCATTTCACCTTTCAGTCCAGAAGCCATCAGATGAAGAGCTGAGCCCCACTACACCTGAACCAGGTACTGCAGTGTCACCTAAAAGGTCAAATACTTGTAAAATCAGAGTAACACAAAGACTCAATAATGATTTCCTGCCACAGAGGTGGTCAAGGTGGTCGACCTGTCATTTTCTCCAGCTACGGTGCAGTGTCCCACCTGCCAGCAGCACGTTACCACGGAGATTCAATATAAAGTGGGAAAAACATCCTTCCTCCTCTGCTATCTATCCATACTGCTGGGGTGAGTCACTATGTCTCATTATATCAAAATTCAGAAAAGTAGTATCTACCGAGTCGAATCTCAACAGCACCGTAAAGTTTCATTTCAACACCGTGAAAGTAAGCCTTTTTCTGGTGTACATACTTAAGAGTAGTGTATGTTTGTATTTAACCTACCATTCAACACTTGCAGCTGTGTAGGAGGATGCTGCCTGTTGCCCTTCTTTCTGAACTACTTTAAAGACACCTGCCACTTTTGTCCCTCCTGTCACACGGAAATCAACATCGTCCCTCGGATCTAAAGCGTCCACTGAAATTACAGCTGTCCCCAAAATGTACTGGCCTATAAAGAAGAGATATGGTTTTAGGATGCGGGACATTGAACAACTGTGGACTGAAAATCTCACTGAAGCTTATTTTACTGTACCGATTTACTCTTCGTTGCATATTTGAAAATCACAGAATATTACATTTCCAAACATCAAGAAAATATTAACATTCATATTATAGATCAGTATTATTGATCAATTTGGATATAAATTCAGGCATTCACACATTTACATTGTGAAGATACAAGAATAAAAAAATATTTTACTCGCATATTAATTTTGAGATAACTAGACACTGTTATTAGATTCATACCTTTAGTAACGTAATGTTACTAAAAAAAAAAGGTTCTTCTCACTTCCTTTAAGAACAGAAAGTTTGCTTATATCTAGTGTAATATCCGTGAATGGATTTTAAGACCGGTTTAGTGTACTCACCCAAATTCTGTACAGGATATACAGACTACGGGAAAGGCAAATAAGATAGCAAATGAGCTGGTTAATCAGTGGTCAGGACACAACAATATATTGTGTATGCAGCCTTCAGTCAGTGTAAATATGACCACACATCCAGAACAAATAGGATTAGACCTAACTCTACCAAATCCCTTGTGAACACTGTAGAATATTAACATTTTGAAACATATCCGAAACACGTTCTGTTTCATATACTTTTGTTCTAAGCTGTAAATAGATCTCTGTTGTAAAAACAAACAAACAAAAAATAAATAAACCCCACAGAAACGCTTTTTGTACTTCATTCCTCTGGTATATTTAAGAGATTCTGAAACATTCTCTACAACAGTATGTTCACAATACAGCAAAGTGAATTGACACATAACAGCGTATGTATACTCGTATCTTTTAAAACTATTCACAAAATAGAGCTTATGGATGCACTAAACATGTATAAAAATATGTATTACATCCATTCCAATATGTACACAATGTGCAAAACGTATGGCATACAAATGATGAGTGCTCCTCCGTTTGGAGGATGTAGAGAAGTGGTAGTCATCAGGTTTATCACCCAGTGTTGTCACCACTGATACTTTACACATTAACAATGTCGATAAAAAGTATTACATTTTGAAAATAAAGTCCAGCAGTAGAAAATGGGACCAGCCGAATGGTCAAATAAAACAAGTAACAATTGCGCAAAAATAGAAAGCAGTGAAAAATGGGTTGGCTCCACAAGACCACTGGGTTAAAAAAAAAAAATAAATAAAAAAATAAAAAAAAAGAAGAGGAGAAATTGGGAGTTTGCACTTGTCTGCTGAAAAAGTATGGGGGGGGGGGGGGGTAAGAAGTGTTGCTCAGCCAGCTGCCTAGTTCATATGCTCAGCACGAGTCACGGAGGCTAAATTTTATTGTCCGCGCTGGGCTTTAGTATCCTCAAACAGACTAAGCATTAACGCAAACAGTAACTTAAGACCAATGCAATGTGCTGAGATTTACCACATTCTGCATGCATTACAGTATCAAATTAAAGATGATGAAGTTATTGCTTTGCTCTTCTTATGTCAAAGTTGAATTGCCTGGAACGCTATAGCCTCTTCAAGTTTTGTGCCGACACGATTTCAAAGCAAACGTTAACCTACTTTACAGTTTGAGTCGACTCATTAAATACATTTCCCCAAACAATTCATAAACCACTTACATTAAATGGCATTATGCATGATTTATTTGGCCTCTTTGGTAATTATTTCATAAATTTATGCTTCAGTATCAGCCCCAAACATTACATCAGGCATCACTGAACTAAAAAAAAATAATAAAATAAATAAAAATCAGGCCATCAACAGTAAAATGGCAATGTATCATTGAAACTTATTACACATTACTAAATACATTCCCAGTTCTACAGCCAGCAATTACAGCCTATAAGATGAGACTCATATTTGGCATCATTTTGTTTACTGAAGAGGCCACAACTTGGACGATGTGTGGGGTGAACAGTACGAAGCCATGATGCAGGAGCCTTAAGCATGTGCCACTTTGATCAAATGCGTCTAAGCTGACAGCAAAAGCAAAAATGGCTGATAAAAATCACATCTGTATCTGTGAAGGTGCTCTAATGCAAAATGATTGTTTAATCAGGATGAAACATTCATCACTGCAGGTAAAAGTGCCATACAAAAAGTAATTCCACAAACCGACATATTTAAAGCAAATTTGGATCAAACGTACTGTTACTAGCTTCAGACACATTGTTGAGCCAGAGGTCGGTTAACACTGAGGAGTCATTGATCCGGACAAGATGTAAAACTTCAAATAAAATTTAAAAAAAAGGCATTTCTCTTAGAGCTGGTGAAAACATCAAACTATACGCTAACATTCCTGTACAAGTGAGACCACTCTAGATAAACACAACTCAATAAACAGAGTTTGGTCTCAGAGATGAACCCGGCGAACTGCTTGAGAAGCAAGTGCGATTTGCAACCGAACTCAAATCAAATAATTGTACGGAAAGTGTTTTAGCTGATTAAAAAAAAAAAATCACACAGATCACAGAATCACTTGTAGTCGCATGCTGCCGAGGTATTTCTTCTTTTCTTTAAAATCACATACATGTTTTCATTTAGGCTGCCAAGTTTGTTTGTTTTTTGCTCTTTTTACTGTGCGCAGAGCAGTATTAAAATGGCGGCACAGTAATACATTAACAAACAGTGAAACACAGACGCATCAGACAGTGCGCACGCACACACACACACAAGACAAAGACAATAAATGTGGCACAGACAAAAGGACAGAGAGACGTCATCAAAAAAAAAAATGCAGACCAAACGGATGGCCTTACAGGATCTAAAAATGGTCATTGCTGAGTTTGTGAAGGAATAAACATGTGAAACCACTACTGCAGAGGAAATCAACAAACCAGAATGTATCCTTTTCTTTCCTACTAAACTGCCACTAAGCTGCCAAAAATGTTTAACATGCAGTGTTAATGATAGCAAAATATGGCGCATGAATATCTTAAACACTAATGGCGTCACCTGGACCTCTGGCTAACAGTTAAAATAGCCTTAACAGTGTGAAGCTTTACAGAGCCCAAGCACTCATCCAGGCCCAGGTGCATCTGAAAACTCAAAAAGAAAGAAAATCAGAGGCACAAAGAGTTGCACAAAGAGTCTACATTTACCAAACCCTGTGTAAATAAGAAGAACAAGTCTATATAAGTTATAGTGCCCTTTCAGGCTGCATGAACACCACACCCACTGCTCTTAGTGTCAGCTGTCAATTTTGTTCATTTCCTATAGCAGTATCCTGTCATAGAGTGCGACAGCACTGAAGAGTTCTTCTTTAAATCTACCGCATTGAACACCTGATTCAACTCCTCAGCTAATCAGCAGGGCCTTCGTGAGCTGAATTTGGTCTGAAGAGAGAAAATATATATAGATCACTGAAGGGCTGTGACCTCCAGGACTAGTGTCGGATACCCGCATGCTCATTAAAAGAGCACTGCATCTTATTGAGGGTTGTTCCATACCCCAAACGAATATTTACACCATCCTGCGTGGCATTATACATTATAGTTGTATCTTCACTATATGGTACACACAAGCTCTGTAGTTGTTAGAGCACTGGCCTTGCCAACCAGGCAACATTCCTCATATGTTCTTATTGACGTCAAGTGTCTGACACGCTCAGTTTCTCACACACACACACACACACACCCTCCTGCGCATACACACAAGAATGGCCTGATACAACAGAACAGTTTTGTGAGGAACCGTTGTCAGACTGAGCATGGTAGATGCAGAAATCTACCCACTGATTTACCCGATTGAAATACACAGGGTGCCTAGTAAAAACAGGTGAATTTGAGTTTATGGGATAAGCAATCCATGTTTTTCTTTGAGGACCAATAGAATAATGGGTGTCAGTGCACTAATCTGACTAATCCAATGGTTACTGTCTAATGTGGAGTCAAAATATCTTTAATAGGATTGTGTCCCGATTCAAATTAGTTAAAATTGGCCACAAAGGTATTTCTAGACTGCGCAGAGAACAACTGAGTCAATGGCACATGACTATGAAGAGAACAGTATACGGGATCATGTTGTGAAAGATGTGTTCCCACTTTAGATGGCACAGAAAAGAGAATGTAGCCTGCACCAGAAGTAGCACATGGATGGCCCCTTGTTCCCGTAGCGCCATATTAGGACATTAGTCTGAATGATGAATGAGACAAACCGCAGTGCACTACAGGACAAGAGCAGAGGAAACCTCTCACATCATCTACTGAGCGAATCTGTGCTCTGCTTTGAATAAACTAATCTCTCCTCCCTCTCTTTTGAAAAAGCCCAATCATAGTAGTTTGTGTGTGTGTGTGTGTGTGTGTGTGTGTGTGTACGCTCACAAGAGAGAATGAGTGTGTACAGTGCTCTCAGTCCCAGTGCAGATGCAGGTCATGTGCGTCAAGGAAATCGGAGCCGATCCCCAGTGGGTCGAGGGGTCCGATGGGCCTTGGCATGGTCAGGTCCAGCCACTCCATGCTGTCCATGCCCGTGTCCTGCAGGCTGAAGGAGGAGGTGGAGGACAACGGCGCAGATGGCTCGTTGAAGCTCAACTCAGATGTGTCCATAGGGGAGTGGGGTTGGTCCAGCAGCTGGCTGTGCAGCTCTTCTAGAAGCCCCAGAGTCCTGTGCTCTGGCTCACCCTCGCACCCCAGCGTGCCCTCCAGCAGTGCCTCCAGCTGGTTGTCTGAGGCCAGCGAGGCCAGGCTGGGCATGGGCTCCACCAGCAGCGCCGGCGGCGGTGCCATCTGCACCTGAGCAGGGGGCCGAGACAGGGCAGTGTTGACAGGTAAAGTGGTGATGCTGGCGGTGACTGGCATCAGCTTAGGCACAGAAGGCTCCTGCTGACTGAAAGGGGTGATCTCTGCAGGGGCAAATGGCATTCAACAAAAAGCACAAGGTCAAGGTTGAAAATCTAAAAATGACATGAACACTGTGCTTTCACAACTGAACCCATTGGCATGATATTAATATTTGTTCCCAACCTGCTTTTCAATCTGATGTCTATCTGTAGCAAATGTGTCGTAACCGCAGACAAGAACTGACAGATTTTACTTGCGAGTTGTTTTCCGTCACAGGTTTTAACTGACAGTGTAAAACATTCATTTCAGCATAACATATTATGGTTATATCAAACTGTCAGACAGTGGCACTGGATAATAGTGCTTCTTATTCCTGAAAAACTGGTTCAACTCCCATGTAACTGTACAATTAGTACATAAGTCCATAATTATATCTAGCTATATAATGATGTACGTAATTTAGGTATTAACTTCTGACAATGTGCACATAACTCAATTCTCAATCAATTTTGGCATTTAAGGCGCCAGTGTTTGAAACAGCAGCTTTGGTAGGACACACTCTAATATCCGTCTCATCCATGTTTTAGTGTAACATTTGCAATTGTAAATGTGTCACAATGTTAAACATTTAGTGCCCGAATATAACAACTACCCTTAGACATCCATTGAAGTAAATTGGTCTTCTGTTCTTTTCACAGTACAGAAAACTCTTGCTTGTGGGAATCACGCATACACAACAGACACAGTTGATGAATTCTGGGTTGACAAATGACGGCCTGTTCCTTTAAGCCAAGAGCACATACATACCTCCACTTTCAATGAGAATATCAAACAGATCATCCATTTGCTGACTGGTCGCTGTCGGGAACTGAATCACAATAAAACCACAATTAGAAACTGTTAATGTTGGTCTTAGGAACAGCAGCAGATGGGAGTCTGCAGTGTGTTTGTGTAGAGGTGCATATAAATGTGAGATGGGACCTGTGTGATGGCGGCTGCTTGCAGGCTGCGCGTCTGTTTAACAGCATCCTCGTAGGGAGGTGGCTCTCGGCTCTTGGGGGCATGACTGAATGCTGGAGATGGCAGGATGAAGGCAGGCGAGACCTGAGAGGGGGACTAACAACACAGCTACTTACACACAACACACACACAAAAAACCTGCGCATCGGCATAACGCATTTATAATGGCTTTTCTGTTACCTTATTTAGGGGGCCGTTGGTGAGGGAGGACGCAACTGGGGAAGTCTGAGCAGACAGTGCATTCTCTGGGGAGCTGCTCGGGAAACAGCGAGGCATCTCTAGACCTGCCTGCTTCTCACTGGCACCAAATTGAAAAGCAGTCCCAGCAGAGCTACACATAGGCAGGGTCTGTGGAAAAATACAGAACAGTCATGAGACAATGATGAAACCAACCATCATACATTACTAACACAACAAAGCATCAGTTACAGATATGCTCCATGATAACCACTCCAAAATGCCACCATTAGAAGATGCTCAGTGAAGAGGGCTCATCTAAGGGCATGTGTGGTAGTAGATGATGATAGAGCGCATTCTTTTGCCAGGGCTGTCAGTGAAAGCACTATCAGCACTTCTTTCTTTTCCTAAGATCTTCTAACACACAAGGCTGGCAAACAAACCGAGACTAGGACCGCAGGCACGCTCGCACGCTGGGCGCCTGGCACCAGTGATCGTCTTCTGATATTACTCGGGTAACCCTAGCAGAGCTACACCATACACCATACACCAAGCAGTGTGTGGAATAAGACCACTCTGTGCCATCTTACTGATGGATGACTTCCCTTTCCTATAGCCTGATCCTAAAGCCTCCATTTAATACCACTTTCCTTGATTGCTCTCTCGGACACTGATCTACTTTTCTTTCCACTTGGTTAATCATTATTCAAAAATTTCAGTCTACTCTACTGAAGAGGGAAATCAGAACGACATTGGTGATCAAATGTTTTGTAGAGCATAACTTCAGCTGTTACACCTAAATACTTCTGAATTGTTTGTTACAGTCATGTAACACAAATGGTGATGGAACCCAAACCAGTCCAACAGCAATGCAAAAATAGCTTAACTTTTTTTTTTTAAATCATTTTTTGCCCAGCTCTTCAGATTTAATTTTGTTGGTTGTGTGGATATAAGGCCCACAGCCAACCCTCTTTTACCATATGACAGCTGAACGTGATGCTTAATTAATGCTTGATGGATTTGCACTGGCATGAAGAGGTATCGCGGCTGTTATGGTGCTTCACTGCTGTCGGTCACCGCATGAAAATTTCTGCAAATTTCTTTTAGATGATACAGACCATAAACCTTAATACCATAATCCTTAATCCCCCAAAAATAAACTCTCCTTAAAGCAGCAGGGTGACCTGCTCTCTGCAGACAAATTTCCACCGGTTTCCATTTACCTGGAATACCACCCACCACTATACACAAGCAACATTAATCATGTGTCACACTAATTAAGTAATCAACATGAATTTACATTGTCTGCTAAATGAACAGTCACCTGCACTATATTGTTGTGATGGACAGGCTGTGGCGAGGAACTCTCTGCTTTGGCAGGATGCAGCTGAGTGGTCTGGATTAGTCCTTGGCCTTGAGGAGAGACAGCTGCTTGGAGGACTGGCTGTCAAACAGAACACAGATATTATAAACACACTCACAAAGAAAACAGACCATACATATAAACACAGCTTTAACGCAGGTGTTTTTTTCCCCACTTTTAAATAGATCTAGTAAGGTAAGCAAACCCAAAAGCATTGATAGTTAAGAGTACCTGTAGTTTGACATTCGTATTAGTGAGCTGGATTGTAGTGGTGTTGTTGGGTAGAGAGACTGGCAGCAGGATCTGGGTACCCGTATGCTGTGTGGTGAGCAGGGTCTGGGGCTGCCCGATGACCTGAGACATGCCCTGGTGACTGATGAAGAACTGTGGTAGAGGGGTGGCTGTCACTGGGGCAGCGTGGCTTTTCTCCAGCTTCACTACAGATGGAGTGCTACGTGAGGCCAGTGTGCAATTCGGGATAACTGGGCTCTCTGTCTTTACTGTGAGCAGTGAAGCAGCTTGACTGATGCTGCTGTTACTTTCTGTGGAGTTCTGTGCACTCCTCTTCTCTACCTCTAGCTGCATCTTCAGCTTCTCCACCAGCCTCTGTTCCTGTTCCAGCTTCCTTAGCAGCTCCTCAATCTGACGCTGTTTCTCGTGTAGCCTCCTGTCCTGCTCCTCAGGAATAGCTGCTGGCTGGCCACTACCACCCCTGCTTTGGCAGTGGGTCTCCAGCTGACCCTCCATAGCATCCTCTCTATTGTGCACTTCGGAGGATGTAGGGGATACAGGCGGTGTGGAGCTCTGGGTCTCAGGGGGCTGCTGTGCAGGTGACAGGCATGTAGTGGTGCTGGACACCTCCATGGATGTGCCGCAGGTCTGTGCGTTAAGATTGGCGTTGGGAATGGATGCAGAGCTCTCCTGGTAAGGCTTAAGCCGTTCAATCAGGTCTGTTTTGGTTCCAGACACAGGCAGCCCACGCAGCTTTAACTCCATTTTTAGTTCAGCCACCTAAAGATAAAAACAACAGATAGGTGAATAAATGACCTGGCAAACAAATATCTAATTCTTGTATCGTTTCCATAAATTTCTTTCACATAGTGCACAGGTTTCCAACCATGGTTCTGCAGTACACCCTGTTCTGCACATTTTAGTGTTTACCCTGCTGTACCAGCACAGTCTTTAACACAGGAAGGGCTGATAATGAACTGATCAGTTGAATTAGGTGTGCAGGAAGCAGGAAAACACTAAAATGCGCACTAAAACTAGGGTTGGGAACCTTCAATTAATCATCATTCACAATACCTGAGGATAAAGATTTATCATGAAATAAACACTATTTAGACAACATAAAGGCCACAGAGGTCATCACCTTCATCTCCTCCAGGTTGGCTGGCAGTGTGCCAGCTTTGCGGTTTGACAGGGTGCTATTTGGGCGCACCAGTGCAGCTGGAGGCAGAGACACCACAATGGAGGCAGGAAGACTTTGGGCACTGTTAATGGCAACAGTAGCACTGCTGTTCTGCCCCTCAATCACAGGCCTGCACAGGAAATAGGGTGGAGGTAGGGAGAGGCAGGAGAAGGAAATCTGTTAACAACATGGCGGAAACAATTTCCTCTGTCCTCCTCTCTCACAATAAACAAACTCGGTTGTGAACAATGCACATCAGGCAGAATAAAATGCAACAGCTCAGTTTAAATAAATCTCGCACATGTTCAGATTGAGATGGAAAAGGAAGCTAAAGGAAAAAAGTCTCATTGACTTCCTGCCATTAATAAAGATCAACGGACTTGTTATTGGAAACTAGGTAATGGGCCTAAGGCCCACTGGCAACAACAATATCAATGTTCCAAGACATTTTCCAGCCACAGATGCATTTATATGTGCGCACACAAGCCAACTTGTTGACAAATAACGTACTAATAGTAATACACGACAGCTTTAAAGACAAAATGTGACCTTTATTAAATTAAGATCTGATAGAGACAGTCAGCAGATGCTGTAAAGTGCACGGGTACATTTATTATAAAGAGTACATCAACATAACAACAGAACTCCAGGATATAAACAAAGAGAGAGGACGAAATGAGAGTAATGAGAGGCAAACTTACTTGAGGGGAGCTGGGAGAATGGTCTGGTAGTTGTAGTGCTGCTGTTGTTGCTGACTGAGGATCTGCAGCTGCAAGAAGAGCTGCTGCTGCTGCAGTAAACGGGCATAAGAAGAATCCATAGGGGCTTCACTGGGCTCTTGTTTCTGATCTGGAGGAATGTACTGGTGATACTTTAGCTTTTTCACTCGTGGTTTGGCTTCTTTGTTTTTCTTACTACGACTCTTGTCACTAGCAGTCTTAGGCTGACTTTGCTATAGAATGAAGAGTAAAAGAAAAAAAAACATTCACTTCAGATGTTCAAAATAATAATAATAATAAATATCAAGATCTTTTTCCCTCATGGTGAGTTGTAGACCAACTGACCTTGATGAGAGAAAGCACAGACTTGGAGGGAGGTGTAGTGATTGGTTGAGGCTGTGGAGCTGGAGGGCTGACTGTCTGCTCACTGGTGGAATAAGGCTTGAGAAAATCTGTAACCTGTGTGACAGGAGGGCAGTGCTGCAGCGAGGAGACAAAACGGTAAAAAGGGATGCTCTATCAAATTCACGTTCTGATCAACACAAATGATTAAGTCTTGACAATATTTCCTATTTCATTCAAAGCAGGAATTAAGTAATCACCGGTATTAAATTAGTCGGTAGTGGTGAGGAGGCCTCCATGGCCTTGGACTCCCCAGGTGAAGGTACAGATCCGTGTGACTCCTGACTGCCTGGCTGCTCCGGAGAGAACGCATCGCTGCTGTCCTCATCAAACTCCTGTGTTTTGGGGTAATGCATCTGGCCATCTGCAAAGTCAACACCAGCAGAAAGCAGCATGCTAACTTGCACTAGAATATTAGGGACGCACTGATACCGATGATGGTATTGAGTACTGGTCCGATACCTTGCTCATTTACTTGTACTCATTAAAAAAGCTCTCATACAAACACCTAACACCATGTGATACAATGTGACATAAGCCTAATGTGCGTTATTGTTAATGATCAAATCAAAAATCTGTGGTCTGAAAAACTACAGCATCTTCCTGAAATAAAAGTAATCTGATAAAACATCTTAAACCTAAAACTAAGCATGAGGAGCTCACACAGCAGCACAAGTATGTAAAACTATGTAAGGAAAAATAGTCTATAGGTAACTCTAGGTGAGTGAAAATAGCAGTGCTTGCCCTTATCCTTGACACTTCGACATTATCAGCCATTGACGATGAGAAATTTCGATGAAATGCAAAAGATACAAAAACACATTTTACATACAGATGTACAGTTTTTCTGAAGTGAAACAAAACCTGCTCTTCCCACTGCAACCCTACTCAATCCAAGGTAACTAATGTAACTTGCTAACTTTATAAAGGATGATCCTACATATAATGATAACGCAGCCTAGATGTATACAAACAACTGTCAGCCCTCCTTGGAACTTCATCTACCAATGATAGCCTCTTTGAGACTGGATGCGACAGGCAGGATGTTTTTCTCCACCAACTCCATGGGGCCAGGACGCTGTGCAATCTTCTCATTGAGATCATCAGCCAGTCGAGCTCTCTTCAGCTTCAGCTGCGTAGCCTGCAGTGATGGCTCTGCCACAGTCTCTGCCGAATCAACAGAAACAGCAATATTTAACTCCCAAGCCAAAAATACTGCCATCAAAAGCCACCAAAACCATGACAGGCCATCACCACAGGCCTCATCATACTCGCTTATCATGCTGAGCATGCAGTGTGAACGAGGGCCTACCTTGCAAGATGTGCATGCGGACCAGCTCAGCCCTTTCTGGACGACTCCGAATCTTGTGCTTTAGGAAATTCTCTGTCTTTAGAGAAATTAAGTGAAGGGTAAAATTATGGAAATCTCTCCAACTCATTGTTTAAACACTTAAAAAGAACAGAACTGGATCGTTTGCAAACAGAAGCTCAGGCTACTTAAACATCCCATATGGCCCAAATCAGGTAGAGAGATCTAGATCCCTCTTTGCACTTGTGGGTGGTGAGGACTAGAGAACAATGCCCTGCGCTTACCCTGGCTCTCTCCAGACTGCGGATCTGTTCATGGAACGCCGCTGGGCTCTTGAGTGCTGCAAACAGGGGAACACAGAGCTGTGAGCTTTTCCACACACTTCAAACACACGGTACGGTTAAAGCTGGTGGAACTTCATGCTCTCGCAGTAAAACCACACTCAGGACAAACAGACATATCTTTATCTGTGGAAACTTGAGCTTAAGTGGAATCTTGTCAATCTAAAAGCTGTGCATTAGGTCACACAAGGGTCAGAGGACAGAAGTGTGCGTTTTAGTGCTCTTGCAGACTTCGGACAGGGGCTGGTCATGAGAGTAGTTATGAGTAACAGTAGAGTAAGCCCTTCTTAAATAATAATAAGCTTTTAAAATAATGCATTCCAAGTTCAGTCGTAATATGATAGTGTTTAATGAGGAAAAATGGAGGCACTCATAAGAAAAGGACTGCAGAGATTAATTTTCATTTTAATAACTCCCTGTTTGATATCAATCAATCCTTCCTTTCTAAAAAAAAAAAAAAAAACAAAGGAGAGATTTTAACAATGAATAAATCGTACCCGATCTACCGAAGCACAACAGAACAATTTCGAGTATGAGGTTTAAGTAAGCAGCATGGTTGAAGGGTACAGGTTGTACTCACGTGGCATGATGCCCTGGTCAACGAGCTGCTCCCGAGTGCGTCGCTGCTGCAGCCGCAACTGAAGGACTGTAAGAAAACAACAACAGGGTCACTCACATCATGTGACTACATAGCACTACACACACACACACACACACACACACACCTGAGAGGACGGGATATCAAACATTCAATCTGGACGCTCTTTTTTTCACAGACGCACACACACACACAAACTTACAAAAGAAATTCTACACACTTCCCTCTTTTTTATAAACACTGTATAAGTGCACCATTTAAAAAGATGTGTTTATTCTTCCTGTAGCCATTTTTCACCACATTCCTTAGACAGCATATACAATGGCAACAATTTATGAAAATAAAAAGTACAATCTACAGTGTAATCTGGAAACAAACCAATGTGACCAAAACATCTGGTGATTATTGAAGGCATTATGTAAAACACAATTATTACTATATACACAGTATCTATAGCACATATAAAACATTAAACAATATATAAGCAGATAGACCAACGTTGTTTTGAAATGATTGAATTGATAAACAAGTATAGACCTATACGACTTATATACACATATATGTGACCTATAAAGATGTTTAGACCTATACAACTTATATAAACGTATATGTGACCTATATAAACATGTATAGACCTATATGACTTAATCATGATCATGATCTAAAACCAAGCCAACTTACTTTGGCCAAATAATTGCAAAATAAGTGTTTATCTTAGACATACAAAGCACAAAAGCTCTTGCTGTCCCTTGGTGATGTCAAACCCACGGAACAATTCTAATGCACTGCTTCTTAGTAAAGGCGGGTTGAGTGACCCTACTCTACCATGCATGGCTGTCCCAGTGACTCAGTTGTCTGGATTTAAGCAGCTGACTCGGTTTGGTTCTTTGCTGGGGGAATATCTATAATCACAATAACCTGTGCTCAAAATAACCACAGAACAGGCATAAGCCTGTTTTTTTTCTAACAACAGTTCTAATATTGTAGATACTAAAGCATCTGGAGCCGGTTCCTTTACTGTGGGCTCAGCTCAGCTGGAGAGTGACGTATAAACAGACATGAAAGGCAGCTGAGAAGAAGCCAAAAAAAAAGTGAAAAATAAAAACACTGAAATTGATTTGTTTATATCCATCTGGTAATGAGGCAGAGGAAAGAGCAGCACCTGAGCTGAAGACATTCCCGCAGACAGCATGGCGCTCTACTCCCAGACACGCCATGATTCCTCAGGCGAGCACTGGTCTTTCCAAATCCACTGCTAGCGTCTTCTCTCATACTCCAGAGCGGATCATGCTGACTGACTGACTGTTTGTGCATGCCGTTATGAGTGTGAGAGAGGCGGGATCTGCACCTTGAACACTCCCACCCACTGCATCATCGGCTCTCTATATCAACCTCTCCAGTGGTTGCAATGCCCTTCTGAGGAGCTGGGCTTCTCTTTGTATTTGGGAAATTTACAAGCGAAAGAAAACATTTTTCTGGCGTTGACATTTGTTATTTGATCAAACCTAGTTTCAGTCGGACAACAAAAAACATCTGGAGAACTGTTTCTGTCCGAAGAGCCTGCGTTTCATTTCTGATGCATACAGCATACCAACATTGAGCCTTAAAGACGCAAAAGAATGAAAAAAGGGGTACTGAAAGTACAAGCCTGCAGCCGGATGACTGACATAAGCAGTGCCCTGAGAGAAATGTGTAAACTTCCCCTCCACGACACGGTGACCTCAGCAGAGCAAGTAGTCAACAGTGTCAATCTGATGCTGACGTGCGAACAGCCAACCACACAGAGCTGTGAACTACTCCGTGGATATAAATGGTGCTGTAAGTTTTCACATGTCAATCAAAAGCGCAAACCCAAACAAGGCACTAAAATAAAGTTAGACTTGGTCAATCTGCCACTCTCATATTGGGGATGGTGAGGCATTCCTGTGTGATTGCCAGTAGTTAAAGGGAGGAATGCATGCCAAATAGTTGTCAGGAAACTATTTATCATACTTTGGGTATATAACTTTCCAATAAATAAATGAACAAAACACACAGTACTGACAGCAAATACCAAGGCATGGAAGATTAATAAGTGTTCTGTAGCGTGTCTCAATCCAACTACATGATGAATTAATATCTGACAAATAAACTACGTACATTTTTATTTCTTAGTTCCACAGCTGAAACAAGTTTTTACCAGGTAGCCTTGTAATCTAACATTATCCAAACGAACTTCCTGTCAACATTAAACATCTCATGTTTAATCCCATTACTGTTGTTAACAATAATGGGAAGTTTTTAAACATCCCATGTTTAAAGACTTCCCATTACTGTTACTGACATCCGACAGTATCATTCCAAAACCTCCCAAATTATTACCCTCCGATTATCGATATCTGAATTAGGGCTGCAACTAACGATCATTAGCGATTATTTGGCCGATTATTTATTTATTTTTTTTCCGATTAATCGGCAGGGGGGGGGGGGGGGTTCACCTTTCAGTACCATTTTTTTGTTTGCAAATAGAACCTTCAGACTAAAACTTTACATTAACACAACTGTTTGTCCAATTATATATTATACACACACACAAATATATATATATATATATATATATTATATATTATATATATATACACACATATATATATATATATATATATATATATATATATATACACACACACATACATACATACATACATACACACACACACACACACACACACATATATATAAAATGCAATATTTTTTATGGATTTTTTATGGATGCACAAAAAAGCACTGAATTAAACTATAGTCCTAAATTAGTAATAAAATCTCACTTTTACTATTACTCTATTACTCACTGCTTTTTGGCATATTGTTTTACTTATGTTTACTTTGGTCATACTGTTTTTAATTAGACATTACAGAACTTTACATTGCGAGTGAGGAGCAGCATGGCCTTGTACAATGTACAACAGAATTTACACTGTAAGCGCGCAAATAAAACATATAATGTCAATAAACATGAATTAAACTAGACCTTTTACATCAGTTTCCCCAACCCCTTGTACACAGTGGAGCATTTTGGATATAAATGTAAGTTTGTGCTCATGCATCACTGTCGTGCTTCTGTGCTACGCAAACTCTGCGTTGTAAAGTTTACAGGTTACAGTCTTCTTCACAGCATTTAATATAAAATAATTCCCTGCCTTATTGGGTCACACATTCAACTCCCCCCCCCCCCCCCCCCCTTTTTTTTCCACCTGATAGTGACTGAGGTCATGTTGAGCATAAAATGCTGACATAAATAGTAAACTGAAGAAATTCAGTGTTGTTGTATTCCAATAAAGCTAGCGGCATCGTATTACATGCATTTGGCGTCATGTGCCATCGACTAGGAAACCGGTTAGTGAATAAAACGCTAGTGTTCCATTTGAGATGATACTACCCTTCTAAAATTCATACACTAGACGGTAGAGTACATAGCACATAACGGAAGTGTATTCTCCGATGCGTGTTTTCAGAACAGAAGTAACGCAGTGAGTAAACCTCTCCCGTGCCGCACGCACACTAACTAATCGATAATGAGATTCGTTTACAACGATTTTCATAATCGATTATTATTGGTTTTATTGATTAAGTTGTTGCATCTCTAATCTGGATTGATGAAGTGAACGTGTGCGTCAATATTTGTTCCTCAGTAATTAGAACGTATGTGAACGTTCTCAGCTGCACGTGTGCGCAGTGGACTCACCGTTCTTGCGCTCGTTAAGAGGTGGTAGGTTCTGGCTGGGCTGCAGGGACAGTTCCTCCATCTCGTGGGTCACCGCCTCGCTCTGAGGACTGGGTACCAACAGCCCCCCTGCGCCAGCTTCTCCCTGGGCATTCATGTCTCCTCCGGGAGGAGTTGAGGGACTCCCTGGAGATCCGCACAAATCAGCAAGCTCACAGCCAACCCCTGTTGTCTCTGATAAACACAGAGATCCCTGGGATTTCTGCAGGTATGGAAAACAAAGAGAGGGGAAATAAATGAGCTGAAATTGTTCAAAATTGCCTTACAATGAATACTGATGTAAGAATGTAATATTAATAGGAGTGTATGTATCTGATAACGAATACTGGTATTAAGACTGGTATTAGTCCTGATTGATCGGATCTGACATTCCCCCAACTGATCCGATGTACAATGATGCACGTAATCCTGTAAAACATCAGACTGACTGACGCAAATTGCTTTAAAACATGTTTTGATGTTTCACATAACTAAGCTTTAAGAGTCTGTTTGCCTACTATGAGGAAGTCAATATCAGATCACAGAGGTGCATAAATCATAAATGTTCCAGTGTGCTATCAATACCAAATTTGGGTTGTCTGGAAACCTAACTGACAAGACTAAAAAATGCTAGCTATGATATGACAAGTTAGTTAATACAGACTCAGAAAACTATATGTTCATTATACGTTTCTATCAAAATTTCAAAAGCAGCACATCATGTTTGCACCATCAAAAATAAATAAATAAATAAATAAATAAATAAATAAATGTGTTTTAAAAAAAAAAAATTCAGCAAGTTGGTGGACGAACATTCTGGCCTTGGTGTTTTCTCCTCCCTTTGCATTATGCGTACAGTACATACATACACAATGAAAGCTCATGTTTTGCAAACATCAATAAGGAGTAGGTTTTTTTTATCCTGGTTGTTCAACCCACTTGTCCACCAAACAACTATAAATAAAACACTAAGAGCCGGGACACAAAATAGGCGACCGATTTGTTCACCCTTGGATCAGATTCAAGGATCAGCCAATACAGCAAGCTCTGATATCATAAATCCAACAAATGGGACCGGTGTGAACCTAGACAGCAACAGTAAAACACCACGCCATTATACAGAGACCAATGCAATTTCTAAAATGCAGCAGAAGGAGGGTGAGGGTTTGGTGTTTCCTTCATTCCCTGGATTTGCCTTGCCAATGAAAAGGATGCGGTAAAGTCTGTAATATCACTTCAGTCATACAGAAGAACCATAAACATTGAGTCATGACCATCAAAACTGAACCACACTGAACCACACACTCATTTCTACTGGTGTACATGCCTCAGAAAAATTAATTAACCCTGAGCTAGTCGATGCATCATTGCTTCAAGTTTCTGACATCATGCTGGTTTAAGAGTTGGACATAAAACATTCTGGGTACACGCACAAAACCTTCATTCATCAAAGAACTGTAACACGATATAAAATGTTAGAATTGCCTTTGCTGACACAAAATACCCTAACCACATTAATGTGCTCAAACGGAGGAGATTATTACAGTAAAAACATTGTGGCCTGATGTTTCTCACTGCAAGTTAACAGTGAGTAATTTTCCCCATTCTTCTTCAGTTCAGTAACGGTTTCCAACACATTACATCATATGAAGTTATAAAATCCTGATGAAATCTTGATGTCACTCGATCAGCAGTAATCATATCAGCAATATCAGTGGTCATGATAGGTTTGTCTACAATTACATACTCAGTTAAGAAAAAAAGTATCTTTAAAAATATTGTTAAAAAACCCATAAAGAACTCCCTTTCCCCAAAATATATATAAAAACACAGTTTTAATATTGGCAATTTCTGCCACCAATAAAGTAGTCTTTACAACTAACAGTAAAAATAAATTGCATTAATAAAGTGGAATACTGGCCTGTATACAAACTTTATACCAGTTTAGCTTAGAGGCATCAGGGACACACATCTTTTATTATTTTATTACTAACTGGGGGTGTAACGATGCAATTCTGGTCACGATTTAACTCGATTCACAATACTAACTTCTTAAATTTTTGAATCATACATAATGCAAAATAATGTACATTTTAGTCTGCATGAAACTAAATAAATTAAAAATAGCTATGAACGAGAGGTTTAATTTGTAAAGACAAAATATATTACAGGTTCAGATCTTAAAAAGAACTAAATATATTTATAAATTCTCCCAAAAATTTGACTGAATAAACAAAATCTCTGACCCTGGGAAAGTGACTGACTGAAACATCGACTGAGCTCTGCAGCAGTGTCTGAGGAGGGTCATGTCAATCAACAATAGAGCTCCAAAGTCGGCTAAAATGCCCAGATTTCTGCTGCCTCTTTCTCGGTCACTGCAGATTGCAGTGGGCTGGTGTTGTTTGAAAGCGAACAATCTAACAATCTTGTCATCTTCCTTGAAAACGACATTTCTTTCCTCTTGAATGAATACCACTGAGAATACATTTTCAGAATACATCATTCCAGAACAAGTTTCCTTAGCTAAAATGCCCAGTGCTTAGTGAAATCCAGATGTTTAGGACTGGTAAATAAGCTGGAATGCCAGCTGGGTTTGCAAGCAAATCAGTCATTAGAGGCACTTTCAAAACCACACATTCGCTAAATCATTGTGGTCATTGATCTAATCTAGATAACAAGAGCATAACTGGAGTTGGTTAAAGCTTTCATCAGCAACAAAGAGCAAAGCGTCCTGACCTGAAACCAAGAAAAGGAAAGGAAAAAAAAAAAAAAAGAGTGAAGTCATACACAGCAGAAATAACTCATTCAGTGCCTGTGGTTAATGATCACACTGTCTTGTCCTGTTTCTCACGGAAACTTAGAAAGCTCTACACTTTCAGAGCTTTAACAGCAATTACACTCACTACAATTTAAAGGTAAGAAGTGCTTGAAGGTCACTGTTGGTAAGTGTAGACACTTACCTATATGCGGTAGGTAATACGGCTGAGCGATATGACAAAAATATTGTGTCATTATTCTAAAAAGACATTTCTGGGATATACAATATGCATCATGATGGGGTTGCTAATAATTTCCCAGCAATTAAAAAAAAAAAAATCCCACAACAACAATACTTTGATACTTTATTTAACGCTATATCACAATAATGATATCGCAATATCTCAGAAAAGTGTACTGTGACATAATTTATCGCAACATCGATATTATATATTATAGATCACCCAGCCCTGCTACACTAGTTAGTGATATCTAAATAGAAGAAATATTTATCTCAAAGCCTTGAAATCTGCAATACATCTCATTACCACCATGTTACTCTCTCTCGTCTCACTTTACAGAAGTAGCTATAAGAGACATCACTGCAGGAGTGAACAGTTGATTACGAAATAGCAAATAAAAGCACTTCATCTGCCTTAAAGTGCACCTATTATGGTTTTTCCAATATTACCGTTCATGCAGTGTGTTATAGAGCTGTTTGGGAATGTAAAAAAAATCTGCAAAGTTTCAAAAATCAAAGCACAGGACAAACTGAGTTATTGACTCCCAAAAGAAGGGAGCGATTCTGAACAGCTGAAACGAGTCGTTAGTGATTCCAGACTTACTTCCTTTACAAACCTACGTAGGTTTGTAACAAAAAACTCGCCTCTGTTCTTCATCAGCTGCTCGCAAACAGATGGAGCTGAAAGTCGTTATGGTAGTGGGCGTTTCCTTTTCAACACACACTTGACAGCGGTAGACCAATCACAACAGACTGGGACATCTGACCAATCAGAGCAGAGTATGCTCTCTGAAAGGAGGAGTTTAGGATGCATCCTTTAAATGTGTACATATAAGGCAGCACATAAATGTGATGCCTTGATTATTGAAAAGTATTACAAGATGTAAAGTTAGGTCCATATATATTTGGACACTGACAACTTTTGTTATTTTGGCTGTTGACATTCAAGTTACAGTTAAATTATGTACATGGGCTTAACTTGCAGTCTCTCATTTTCAATTTAAATGTATTCGCATCCACACTGGAGGAAGGATTTAGGAATTACAGCTCTTTCATATGTAGCCCCCTCTTTCTCAAGGGACCAAAAGTAATTGGACATTACACTCAAAAGCTGTTTCATGGACAGGTATGGGCTATTCCTTCGTTATTTATTCATCAATTAAGCAGGTAAAAGGTCTGGAGTTGATTCCAGGTGTGGCATTCACATTTGGAAGCTGTTTCTGTGAACCCACAGCATGTGGCCAAAGGAGCTCTCAATGCAAGTGAAACAGGCCAACCTTAGGCTGCAAAAAAAATGTAAAAATCCACCAGAGAGATAGCAATAACATTAGGAGTGGCCAAATCAACAGTTTGGTACATTCTGAGAAAAAAAAGAACGCACTGGTGAGCTCTGCAACACAAAAAGGCCTGGA
Source organism: Ictalurus furcatus (assembly GCF_023375685.1). Lineage (NCBI taxonomy): Eukaryota > Metazoa > Chordata > Actinopteri > Siluriformes > Ictaluridae > Ictalurus > Ictalurus furcatus. The sequence continues at coordinate 12,226,003 of NC_071267.1, forward strand.
CGTCTACAGAAGACAAAAGTGGTGGATGATCGTACGATCCTTACCATGGTAAAGAAAAATCCTTTCACAACATCCAAACCAAGTGAAAAACACTCTCCAGGAGGTAGGCATATCATTACCCAAGTCCATCATAAAGAGAAGGCTTCAGGAGAGCAGATACAGAGGGTTCACCACAAGGAGCAAACCATTCATAAGCCTCAAGAATAGAAAGGCCAGATTAGACTTTGCCAAAAAACATCTAAAAAAGTGAGCCCAGTTCTGGAATGGCATTCTCTGGACAGAAGAAATGAAGATCAACCTGTACCAGAATGATGGGAAGAAAAAAAGTACAGAGAAAGCTTGGAACGGCTCATGATCCGACGCATACCACATCTGTGAACCACGGCAGAGGCGTTGTGTTGGCATGGGCATGCATGGCTTCCAATGGCACTGGATCACTAGTGTTTATTGATGATGTGACAGAAGCAGCTGGATGAACTCTGAAGTGTATAGGAATATATTGTCTGCACAGATTCAGCCAAATTCAGTGAAGTTAACTGGATGGCACTTCACTTTACAGATGGACAGTGACCCAAAACATACTGCGAAAGCAATCCAGGAGTTTTTTAAAGCAAAGAAGTGGAATATTCTGCAATGGCCAAGTCAATCACCTGATTGCAACCCGATCGAGCATGCATTTCACTTGCTGAAGACAAAACTTACGGCAGAAAGACCCACGAACATCCAACAACTGAAGACAACTGCAGTAAAGACCTGGCAAAGCATCACAAAGGACAAAACCCAGCATTTGGTCATGTTCAAGCAGTCATTGCCAGGATTCTCGACAAAGTATTAAAAATGAACATTTTATTCATGATTATGTTAATCTGTCCAATTACATTTGAGCCCCTGAAATAAGGGAACTGTGTATAAAAATCGTTGCAATTCCTAAACGTTTCATATGATATTTCTGTTCAACTCCTTGAATTAAAGCTGAAAGTCTGCAGTTCAATTGCATATCATATTGTTTCATTTCATATCCATTGTGGTGGCGTACAAAGCTAAAATTATGAAAATAGTGACACTGACCAAATATTTGTGGTCCTAACTGTATATATTGCACATCGTATAAAACCAGAGATATGCTGCACACTGTCATCACCTCTAGACTAGATTACTGTAATGCCATACTGTCTGGATGTTCCAGTAGGAGCATATACAAACTCCAGTTAGTCCAGAATGCAGCTGCTAGAGTCCTAACTAGAACCAGAAGATACGACCACATCACCCCGATCTTATCAACACTGCATTGGCTCCCAGTGAAATCTCGCATTGATTATAAAATACTATTATTAACTTATAAAGCACTAAACGGTCTCGCACCACAATATCTAAGCGACCTTTTGGTCTTCTATGATCCGCCACGCCTACTTAGATCAAAAGCTGCAGGCTATTTGACGGTACCTCAAATAGCGAAGGCTACAGCAGGGGGAAGAGCTTTCTCTTATAGAGCCCCACAGTTATGGAACAGCCTTCCGATTAGTGTTCGGGACTCAGACAGTCTCAGTGTTTAAGTCTAGGCTTAAAATGTATTTGTTTACTCAAGCCTACCATGAGTAGACTTTCTGTTACGCTAAGCACAGTCCCAACAAACTTTTCTCTCCCTCTCTCCTTCTGTCGAGCCACACACGATTTTATAGAGATACTAGAGATCCTGATCCTTTCTGCTCTCCGGACCTGTCTGATCCGTTTCGGATGTCCTACCTCTGGATGGAGCCCTCATCTACTTCAATTCCATATTGCTCGGACTACGGCTGCTTCTAAGGCCAAACAGACTTCATATAAAACCATAATGAACTTTTTTACACTATCTGTTGTCACCCAGATGAGGATGGGATCCCTTCCGAGTCTGGTTCCACTCAAGGTTTCTTCCTCTTAACATCTTAGGGAGTTTTTCCTTGCCACCTTCGCCACTGGCTTGCTCAATTGGTATAAAATCACACATTTAAAATTTGTACCCTGTGTTTATATATTTCTGTAAAGCTGCTTTGAGACAATGTCTATTGTAAAAAGCGTTATACAAATAAAATTGGACTAAATAGAACTGAATTGTATAAATTGAGAAGTGACAAAGTACACTATAGTGCATGTAGCAGCAAAGCAGCAAAGGGTAAGCTTAGTCCTTAACAGCTGTAAAGGACTCGGGAATTACTGGGATGTTTAAATGTTTATATTCCTGGATTTATATTCAGAAGCACAAACACAAACAAATTCATCACTGGGACAGATGTTATACATCATTCATCCGTTCCAATGACTTCTCCAAAGGTTCTCAGTGTACACAAGATCCTTAAATGCTGGCCAAATATCAGAGATATAATTCTGACCTGTAACATCTTGGGAGCACAACTGCCCTTTAACACACCTAAGCATATCAACTGATGCATAAATATGAAATTCCTTCACCTGCTGTGCTGACATGCTTGTTTGCATTACTTCTGACTTTTCTCTGAAACATATAGTTACCTCCTGGACATCAAGTGTATTCGGCAGAAGCACTAAATGACAATTCCAGTGAAATGGAGGCGACAAATTGACTTGCAAAGTGTCTCACGGCCTGTACGGGCTCAGCATCAGTGACACGGTGTGCATGTCTGGTCATGTGACCTATTTCAGGAAGAATGCTGAGTGATATTAAAAAGTCAAACATTTAATAGATATATTCAAGATATCGGTGTTATGATTAGGACATTACATGAACAGAGCTTTTTTGTCAGACTCTACATTTCTAACACATTTCTTAGTTTTAAAGCATAACACATATTTAATAAAAGAAACACTGCTTGTAATTAAAATAATAATAATAACACAAAAAGTACTGTTACTAAACATAACTTGGCATTATGGTTGTCTTATAAAAGGCAGAAATTCCAGATCAGCTTGATTAACTGCTACATGAGACAACTAAAAGAGAAATCAAAAATAATCCAAGAATGCAGGAAGAATCCACTCCGACCTAACTCCACCCTTAGCCTTACTTTAGGTACTAAAATAAACTCGCTTGGCTTGACTGAAACATGCTGTTCTTCTCATATAATCAAGCATAAATGATGCGATTTGATGCATTTTTATAGGCTACAAATACACTGCAACTAAAGTCGATACTGTTTGGACTGTAACTTCCAAAACTGAGTACTAGTATGCTACCAGTAATCTTGACTAGATCACATTTCTAGTTGTGAAAACCAGCATAACTGCTGCTTGGGGAAGAGTCTGCTTCTCAATATGCTGACAGTAGCAGGGAGAGAAAACACTGAGATTGCATAAGTAGAGAAGTAACACTGCAGCGAGCGTCTTGGTTTGGGGAAAACATTTTGCGTTTCTTCTCCACAAAAGCGGACGGTCGTCTGGTGGAGAGCTAGGCTCGACTGTGAATGGCTCAAGCTTCAGATCCTCCTACACCATAAACCTTGCATAGAGATTGGATCTTTTTCCACTCAGGCGCCAGCTCGTCATCACCTGCATTGCTGTGGTCTGTGAGCATATGGAACTTTTCTGTATGTTTTTCCTCCAGTACTGGAGCGAGGAAGTTGAGATGTTAATGCCTGGGATCAACAGCAGTGGTGAGTACAGCTTGTGCTTTCTCTGAGCCAGCTGGAGCCATCTGTCTGCAAAGAGATTCTGCCACTGTGACACTCCGACAGCGTCACCATCTTTAGGTTTAAAGTGCTGACAGAGCTGGCCACAGCGCATGCAAACTCGCTACACAAAGCAGTGCCGACACGTTTAAAAGGTGACGTCGGTGATTTTTAAGTCAGAATTTGGCAAAGAAATGTTTCAACGTGACTGGCTGCTCCAAGGCATCCTAACCTACAAGTGCACACATACATGTGCGCGTGTCTTCACAGGGAACACTGAAGGAACACTCTGAATTTGCTTAACATCCACCAAAATCATCACTGACTGTCTGTTCTCCATCGTCTGTCAATTGTCATCGGTTAGCTCCAACATTCTGGTCATTTTCTCATCAGAATCTGTGATCACTGGACTGTTTTGTGCTCCGGGAGAATCTGCTGTTTCTCTTTCACTGTAATAGTCACTATGCTGCGATGATGGAAGCAGCTTAGCGATTTGCTGTGAGCTCCAGACGCCTCATACTAGCGGCCTGGAATCCATCATTAATAACAACCTGAAGAATGTGAGCGAAACACAGCAGAGCGTTTGCTGAAACCCGGCATTACTGCACACACGGCATCACTTTTCTCATGCCCTATGCATCAGCGTTATAAAAATCAGTGTTCCGTTCCCCTAACGAAATTTTCCAACTCTTCCAACCACTGTAGGACTGTTATTAAGGCAGACCAGGTGTGTGGGGTGACTGCCATAAGATCTGTGGCTTGTAACCTGTTTCTTAGTAGCGGTCTTAAAATGATTAGCTGTTTTGGGTTTATCATCTCTCTAGTTCTCCAAATCCCTTACGTCTGATGGGCGACACATTTCTTACTGTCATTTTTGCAGTATGCTGTCGCACGTGACCAAATCATGTCTTGGAGTCTTGTTACTGACTTTTGATTAAGCCGGTGTTGTTTTGCTGATGGGTGACGCGACTGTGCATCGTGTTTTAATCACAAGTGATTCAGCACTGAGTTGCTGTAAGCATGTTCACTGTTGCAGAACAAATACATCATACGCTAATGTAATCATTACTAAACAAGACAGGTAGTCCACAAAAAGCCAAAAAGATACTTTTTCTTTTTTTTAACCCAATCATATTACTGATCTCTTAACTGATCCAATGAACCTAATTAGTTGCAAAATGTTCTTCCAGCTGTTTCTTTTTAGTAACACTTACCTTTCTAGCCTTTTGTTGCCCCCCGTCCCAACTTTTTTAAGACGTGTTACGGCCATCAAATTCAAAATTACCTCATTTTTTCCTTAAACTGGTACATTTACTCAGTTTAAACATTTGATATGTTCTATTGTGATTAACAGATGGGTTTATGAGATTTGCAAATCACTGCGTTCTTTATTTATTTACAGCGTCCCAACTTTTTTGGAATTAGGGTTGTACAGTGTTGAGTTAACAATAATGATACAAAATACAGGTGAAGTCATGATTTATGTTCAGCTCAAATATGCAGTTTTCCCCCCAAATCGCCGATTATTCATTCATTCATTCATCTTCAGTAAGTGCTTTATCCTAGTCCTGGCAGTGGATCCAGGGCCTATCCCGGGAACACAGGAATACACGAGGAGGACATGCACTTAAACTCCGACAGCCAGTAACCCGAGATTAGGATCTAACCCAGGACGGTGGAGCTGAGAGGTGACAAACCGCCAATTCACTTATAATGATCAAATCTCACATTTAAAAACAAATATGTTACACTTTCTCCATGCTGGAAAATAACATCTGCTCCTATAAATTGGCAATACCATCCAGCAAAAGGCCTCCAATTAATTGCCATAAGCTGGGGAGGAAAGTATAAAGAGCATTTGATGAAAACTCTGGACCGTCTTGATGGTGATGTGAAATGTGTACATACATGAAGCAGTGAGTCACTCGCACTGGAATGTATGTAGTGAAGAATGAGAAAAGGTTGTGAACAGACTCCAAGCAGTTTACATGGTAGCACCTCCATGATAACAGGCTTTCTGGTAATGATGACAGCATGGAGTGCTCGAGCTCAGCTCAGGATCTGATTGGCTGAAGTCTTCTATTTAAAAATAAACAAATAAATAAATAAACAAATAAATAAATAATCCCTCTGTATATTGTAGCGCTGGAGCACTTTGGCTCATGTCAGGGAGACAGCACGGCCTCTTCCTGGCTTTATTTTACAGTCCGCTGGATAAACCTAATTGCTTTGAAACACTGGATGAAAAGATGATGAAATTTCATAAGCGAATATGAAATGTGTGATTCTGTATTTCCCCGCTTCCTATTAATAAAGATCAGAAATACATCAGAATACACTTCCCCTAACGTCTCCACACAGGGTACAGTTTTAGTTCTCACTTCTCATTTCTTTGACACGGTTTAACAAAATGAACTCTACAAGATTAGCTCTAGAGTATAAAAAGTTTGGAAAGCAGAGCAACCACTGGTAGCGTCATTTTGTCAACTCGAGGCTGGAAAAAAGCACAGCCGCGTGTGGGCTCGGTGCCAGGCCGACCACGGCCCTGCGCAGAAGGCAGTCAAATATGAGGCATGACTAATCACCCTGGTAATATCAAAATTGCTCTGAATAATCTGGACAGACCAAGTCCAGATGGCAAACCCTTTTTGTTTTTTGCTGTTCTGCAAGAAACCCAAGCAACAACTACCATGTGTTCATCAAAGAGAAAGTAACAAAGAGGCCCAGCACAAGCTAAATGGTTTAGATAGGACTTGTATGCAAATTGTAGCGAGAATTTAATGCTTACACAACATGCATGTTCACCTTGTTCGCCAGATTTGGGTGAACTGAGTCACCTTTCCAGCACTGCAGGTTAGTAGTGGCTAGAATGCGAAAACAGTCTTTAGCGATTCGTGTTTGAGGGAGAGAAACCTGCTCTGCATTTTTAATCGGACAAGATCGACGTGCGAGCTAATCAAAACGTCACAAGCAGCTCCAATGCTGCACATTTTCCCCATTTCTGAATGACAATTTTTGCTCTACACCGTAAATATATGGCATTTATAAAATTATACATATTTACCTGACATTGTATCTACACTCGTGATCTTACAGGTCAGTGCATTAGCTTTTCCCATCAATACAAAAACAACTGAACGGTATTTTCAATCTTCAGTACATTAATCTGATTACTGACCACTCAGTGCGTTTACATGGACAACAATAATACGATATTAACCCGATTAAGACAATACCCTGATTAAGAAACTACCATGTAAACAGCAATTTTTAATTACCCTAATCCGATTAAGGTCATACTCGAAGTAAACACAAATCGAATTAAGGCATGTGGAGTACTCCTGTTTTATTCGCATTATCGAGGTGTATTACAGTCATGTAAACACCTTAATCACATTATTAACATCGTGTGAGAGTTTTCACCGCATTTTGCGACAGGACACGATCACACACGGCAGTGCTCAACCGTTTTACGGCAAACAAGAGAGCACGGCTGCGTCCCAAACCACGTACTTGCCTACTATAGGCCTATAGTAGGTGAAATACATGTATCTCGGCAACTATACAGTAGGTAAGTACACGATTTGGGACGGGGGCCATGCCTTCAAGCAGTCATCTATTTGCACGTACAGCATGAGAAATAATTAACCACACTTGAAGCGTTCGTAAAAATTAAAAATAAAAACACCCAAAACTGTATACGGTATCATAACAAAGACGAACTGTATGTTGATACGTGGAATTCTGGAGGGACGTCGGACGGCGTGGCGCGGTGACGTAATGACGTGTGCCGTTAATCTAATTATGTTCTATAATATGTAAAACGGGTACATGAAAGGAGTATTCTAAAAGCAACTCATGTAAACACACAATATTGTCTTACTCAGAGTAAGGTCAATAATTAGATTACTGCTGTCCATGTAAACGTAGTCAGTGACTACTATTAAGGTGTACCAGTACAGACAAAAAGCACTCTCACCCCCCACTCCTACTGTAAGTCATACAGTGGGGTCCAAAATTCGGGGATCACTTAAAAATCCCAGATTTTCAACAACTGATTTAAAACTAGAAATAAAAAGTTTTACAAGTCAGAAAATTCTAAAAGACAAAAGGAAATCTTCACTATTCAAAATTTAACATATTGCCCAATTTCTGTGTCACTATTCAAATTTAAGCAAATCTGATATGTTAACTCCTTGGTGCAAAAGGTCAGATTTTCCATGAGTCTTATTCCTTCTATTCAGGCATATGTTCAGGCACCATGCCGAGTGCGCACTGACATTACAGCAAAAAAAGGGGACAAACTAAATAGTACGAAATTCTGAAATTCATGTAAATATTTCTACTTTTTACTCAAGTTATTCCTGATGATATCATTTGTAATGAAAAGCTTTGTGTTAAATTGAAAAACAATGCCAAAGCGAAGCATTTTCACTCGTCCTCTCAGACTGTATATGCTCACAGCTTCATTCATTTCTTAAAACCTGTTTATTCACACTGAATTACTGATTCAATTCACAACTAATAATCTCCGTATAATGTGAGAGTATCTGTAGCAACCATATGTATAACTTCATTCTAGTCTAAATGTATACCTCAACAGTGTTAAGTTTTTACTTGTATTTTAGTGTAAAGAGTGACAAAATCAGGGCGACATCCTGAACTGTGTCACTGCGTTCACGCCTTTATCCAGAAGTGGGCCACAGTCTCTCAGGACTCCCTTCAATAAATAGTCACGAAGCACAAACTCTGTAGAAAGCAGCAATCCAGGCTAAAAGACAATATGAAAGGGAAATAACAATTCATTTTAATCATGCTTGTGAAACAAGCTAAGTATTTTCGACAGTGATAGCTGGGGTTGAGGATATGAGAGAGGGACATGATATTACTGGTTAATATTATTTTAACCCCGCTGTGTGTGTGTGTGTGTGTGTGAGTGGTGATGTCCTAAAAGCAGACGAGCTTTAGAGGCAAGCGAAAATCATTTTAATTTTTGATGAAAAATTATGGAAAAATTTCAGGATTTGTATTTATGCTTTCTTATGTAACTAAAATATCTTAATGACTTCCTAATCACCAAATTATGACAAATTCAGTCATAGAAGATTATAGGAAAAGTTCTCTGTTAAATATGTTTATTGACATAGCTAGCGATTCTGCTGCTAGTTAGTAGCTTAGTGCTGTATTTTTGGTTTTCCTGTGAGAAGTTAGCAAGGGAACATTGCCTGCACAGTCACAACCGTGTTTAATATGAAAAGGGGGAAAAAAAATATCAACAATCTCAAAAATAAGGCAGCAAGAATGTCTTTCCTCTCTCACCGTTTTTCAGCAACCATTTTTCAATGTCATATTAATGAGAAATCCAACATACAAATAGCGCGGACGGCAAACTTTTCGACTCAAAGATCCAGAATGCAATGCAGCTATATTAAACAGGTAATCTGATTTACTGTGGAGATTCGGCTCGGCTAGGTAGCGATCAACAAGGTGACGAGCATGATGGCGTTGATGGAGGTGTCGGCATGGACGCTGGCTCTCTGGAGGCTGATCTGTTTGAGCAGAATAAGGAGGGGAGTGAGCTGGATAGATTGAAAGACTAAAGTGCTGCTGCGTCAATCTATTTAGTAGAGATGAAACAATGACTAATGGCATTGTGGGTAGACAGACGACAGTGAATATAGACCCACACAGTGATTAAAGAATTCAATTCTGAATTTCGTTACGAGATCCCAGCTATCACTTGTTCATTATAAAGATTAATATGCAAGATGTTCAGGGAGGTTTTAGATTTTTGAGATAGAGCTATTATAGTAAATAACGAGTTAATCGCTATTTCAGAACTTACTAATGCCAACATTACAGCTTAGCAAATTTCTAGTCTTATTCCATGACACCAAGCTGACTCAATAAAATCAATTCCAAACAGTTGTGCCAGATTAACAGACATCTAAAACATGCTGCGTGAGAGCTGATACAGCACGCGGGCCTGCGGCAGGGACACACCCACGTGACGCCACATTACACAAGGGAGGTAGACACGATGTCGTGAAGCTGAACAGATCCGAGTGAGGAGATCCGATGCGATAAATTAGTCGTCCTCCTCTATCCTGCACAGGACACCAAATCCCCCCATGGCACAGGTGTGGAATTTCAGTCGCAACGCTCTAATCAAACTCGCCGACACTGGATCACTCCCTGCTTCTTAATCATGACTTGAGGCCAAGTCTGTAATCAATTATAAACTTACACACCTGGCTATGAGTCATACACAGCATCCTGAACACATCCAAGCTCTAGTCATTAGCTAGTCATTAACTCATACATGTCCACTAGGGAGGAGCGATATAGACTTAAAACCATATCACGATATTTCGTGGTATTTTTTACGGTAATCATCAAATACTATACTATACTCCACATACTTACCTAATATATAGTATATAGAATACGTGTATATCTCCTACTATATAGTAGGTAAGTACGCTTGATAAATCAGTTGAACTGTATTGAATGGAATAAAAATACATATGTTTAAATAGTGCAAACTTAAGTCTTAAACTATGTATCAAGTACAAGTTTGAAACGTAAACACCGATTCTGACTACATACATTGGGCTGGAACTCATCAATATCACAGGATGACAAATTCTTATCATGGGGAGGAATTGTACCTGTATATATCATACAGAATGTTTACCGAACAGATCCTTCAACGTTACATGCCCTGCTGTTGTTTTTGTCCAGTTTTTTTTTCCACTCTGGGTGTGTCTGTTTACTTACAGTCCCCTATTGTTATGTAGATGATTACAGATCGGAAGTGTTCAGGATCCCGTGCATGACTCATGCCCAGGTGTGTAAGCTCATATTTACACTAACCATCTACTCATCTTCTTCTGCATCTTTCTGCTTCTTAAAGTACACCTATTAATATTTTGAAACGTGCCTACTTTTGTTTTAGAGGTCTCATATAATATGATTTACATGCATCCAAGGTTAAAAAAAAAAACAGTTTAATGTGCTCATAATTTAAACTGCAGCATCGCAGCATCACCCCCGTGTCACAAACGACTCGTTAAATGATCCGTTCTAAAGGATTCATTTCAGAGAGCATACTCTGCTCATTGCTCAGATGCGCCAGTCTGTTGTGATTGGTCTACCGCTGCCAGCAAGCAGCCAATGAAGACCAGAGGCGGGGTTTTTCTTACAAAACTACGTATGTCTGGAATTACTAATGACTCGTTTCAGCTGTTCAGAATCGGTTCCTTCTTTTGGGAGTCAAACACTCCGTTTGTCGTGCGCTTTGATTTTTGAAACAGACTTTTTACATTCACAAACAGCTTTATAACACACTACATGAACGGTAATATTGGAAAAACCATAATAGGTGCACTTTAAGTGTGGTCCTGGGACCCCAGGGGTCCATGCTGTTTTTTGTTACATTACAGCAGTGAAAGTCACAACCCACCATTACAAAAGATATTCAATCTAAGTAGGACTACAAATAAAGGTTCGCTTGGGTGACATGTGTTGTCAGTGGAGGGGGGAGAATGTTCAGGAGAAACAAAGCTCTAATAAAAAATCCAATAAATAAGCAGAATATTACTGCACATATGAATAATGAGTCTAATATTTGAAATGTTGGATTATGTTCATTAAAACAAATATCTGTACTGAGGGGGATTTATCTTAATTAAAGGGTTTCCTAAAGGGCTTCAGAACCACTGATCTACATTACAGTAAGCTTGATGATGATTACTCAGACACATCCTCAGGGGAAAACAGGACAAACACAGATACAATACAGCCACAGAAACCTCTGTTCTTTTATTATGTATGTATGTATGTATGTATGTATGTAAGTATGCATGCATGCATGCATGTATATATATACGAGTTAACATATATGAGTGAGCCAGAGCAGAGTTTCTAAATTCCTCTTATTAAAACACAGCCCGGTGCTGAAGTGTTCACTGAGCTGTAGTGAGTTACCAGTAAATATAAACAGTATCACTGCATAAGGACAGTGCATTTCAATTTCTGTAAAGTAAACCTCTTGTGTTTGGACACCCGTCCAGTCAAGTAACGGTTAGCTGGAAAAGTAAGGAAGGCCAACACGCCTTGTGTTTATCAATACTCATCCCGGTAGCTGTGCTATGAGCTAAACGCTAACTCCTCATCAGAATAAGCAGCGAGCTACTGTAAACTAGCGCTAAGGATGAAATTGAGACACAGCCAACAACAGGCACGACTGCAGCCTTACCCTGTTCTTTAGAGCTGTAGCCGAAGTGCCTGCCTGGATATGAGGTTTAATGGTCCATCGTTGTCCACAGCATGAGCATTTCGTGTGCTAGGAAATGAGCAGCCAGTGTTTTCTCTACTGCTGAAGTTTTGGTGGAAATAAGATGGCCGCTGCTAGACTGCTCGTCTGAACTCAGTGACGCAATCAGGAGTCTGACAACTCTCTTGTGGCTCTGTCCGAATCCGCATACTAGCGCACTACGGAGTGTGCAGGAATTATGCGCCACCTACTGTATCTATGCCGATCAATGCGAACGTATAATTTTCATACTCTTTAGTACTATAGCATGCGATTTTGGATGCAACTTCAACTGCAACTAACTGTTTATTTTCACCTTTGCGCCGACAGGGGGCGCCAAACGGCGCTGTAGGTTTTATAAATAAGCAAGCAGAAGCTTGGACTTCTCACATAAGAGAAGCACAGTACATATAATGTAAAGGAGCAGCTTAAGACAATAAGATGCTTTTCTTTCTAGACATGTCGTGTTCATGTTAAATGCGAATAGGAGTAAAATAAGTAAACATGCCATGGTGTAAACTATCCAACTCCATCCTCTGCCTTGAAGTTCGTTATGTAAAAAAAAATCACTGCCTCAGTCAAGTTTATTTATCACTTGCACAGGATGGTGAAATGCTTATAGTGAGCCTCACGTGAAGTACTAACATGTATCAGACAGACAGACAGATAAAAAACTCACACAGCATGTATGTAGCCAATTTAATCATATACCTTCCAGATACAGACAGTTGAAAATTCATACACTGTACATTATGTTTTACATTAAAAAAATAAATCTCACTTAAATATACTGTACATGAGACATTTTATATAATATGAATGCATTACATTTTAGATCTACAATTCTGCCAGCCTTGTTCACACTACAAACTAATACTTCGTTTGTTTGGTCTTTTGAACTGAAGCCACATTCATGGTATTGTGTAGGAATTCATGGAGCTGCCTGGCATTACTAGCACTGCCCAGAATCTCACCCAGCTTTTCCAGGCTCAGAGTGAGCAGCTCAGCCAGGCTGGCAGCATGTTTAATGAGTCCCCTTACGTTTTTAACATTCACTCCGGGCATACGGAGCAGGAAGTCGTAAGGCCCGGGGTTGTACAGGTCTACCGAATCTTCCACCACATCTGATTCTGCTGTAACGGCCTGGGCAGTGATGGCATCAGGCTCAGGCCGAGCATGCTTGAGTTCCTGAAAGAGCTGCGCGGTGGCATGGGGTGATGGGCACCAGAGCAGCCTCAGCCGGGGGAAATGGAGAGTCAAGAGGGTCAGTTTGGAAGTGATGTCGTTGGCGGAGATCTCCTGACGTAGCTCGCTACGGGCCACGAGTGAGAACGGCTTGGCCGGGTCGAATTCGATGAGCAGCACGGGCCGGCGGTAGAAGCGGTTCATGGACACACACTGAGCGTACAAACGGCCGCTCTGCAGCGAGCCGATCAGGTCACTCACGCTCTTGCGCTCCACGCAGATTTCAGGAGTCAGGATGTAGTCTCCCACCTCCAGGGTGACCGGCTCGATGTCGAGCCCACGCCGGTGCAGGAGGGAAGGAAGCTCGCTGCGGAACTCCCGCATGTCTACGATGACTCGGCACGGCTCTTTGACAACCTCCTGTCCACCTGAGAAAAACAAGTATGAAAAATGCATGTTACAATAACCGGACAACTGAATGCAAGTGTTTCTAAACATCAGGGTTATTGGTTTAGAGTACATTAAATGAAGGATTGGATCAAACTGCAGCAATTATGCAAGCGTTGAATTTTGAATTCCAGCTGGATGTCACAGCTAATAACTTCAGCCGAAGCCCAGGATTAAAAGTGATATCAGGAATTTGGGTGGAACAAAAACTTGCAGCCACACTGGCCCTTTATGGATATTATTACAACTCCCAGTTTGAAGACGACGACTCTGAGCCTTCAATACTTTTAAAACACTAGTATTTTAGTATAGTGTTTTAGTATTGAAAACACTTTGCTCTGATTCTTGCCTGATATGTTTTTAACAGCATTAAAAAAAATCTTGTATTATTTCAAGGAAAACATTGTACTTGGAAATAGTGCTTTAAGATGTCATGAAGGAAAGATGATACAGACAGGTTTTGGAAGGCTTGTTGTGGACTTGGGAAGAGCTAAGCAGTCCAGTACTGAATCATCTTTTATAAAAACAATTTAAACTAGGGTTGGAACTGAACATGAAAAATTCAGAGTATGATAAGACTAGACCTCAACATTGCAGTTTAAATCAAAGTCTGTGTTAAATCTCTTTGTTGGGCAGACCGCTAGGATATTATTTTTAAGGTAAATGTATTAAGAGGATCATTTACCTTTTATTAATTTATCAACATGATGCAAAGGTTCAGTGTTCACTGCAGTGGCAGTAAAAGTACTGACATTGGCCTGGTATTGTATGTTCTTCAAATGATAAGCAAATCTAAAATGTAGCATATTTAATGGTATATGACATTTATCGTCCCCATTTCCATAACTACTTCAAGTTTCATACCCATGATATTACTATCTCACATTAGAAAGGTAAACGACAGCACATGCGGTCAGATTCAATTGAACTTGAATATGATGAATTGCCTGCTTTGCGAGTGTCTGCAGCAGCGTGAGCAGGTTCCTGACTACGATCCAGGTCCAGGTTTGTGTCTCCTCGGCCTTCTCTCTCTTCTGGAACAACCATGCTGGCCTTTTCTCTGTATTCAACACACAATACAGAAAATAACTTTCAAAACATTACATTGTCATTAAATCAAACTAAACAGCAATGATTTAGTCAAATTAATCTGAAAACTGAAATTGAAAATGGGAAGGAATGAACCTGATCAGATGTTCAAATGCTTGTTTCTCTTTACGTAGAGCAGTGAGATACCTCTGTTCCTCTGTGGAACCACCATAAATAAGGAAATACACCCTATAACAGGCAACAACAACAACAACAACAAATCAGACATCTTAACAAATTAGACCAAGAATTATCACAGAGAATATGGAAACCATATGGTACCTGAGAGGTCTGCCTGGCCTGCTGGCTTTGTAAACCTCCAGCTGGCGCACAAAGCTGAGTTCAGCATCATACAGCACCACAAACATGGGCTCGACCTCTTTTAACACTCGCGCTAGACTGTACGGATCCGAGCATCCTTTCAGCGGATGAATGACCGTCATGGGTTCTTGGAGAACACCATAGTAGGAATCTGAAGTAAGATTTAGAAGAACATCTTCATCCTTTACCTCCTGCATTTCATCCTGTTCCCTCTCATCTC
This sequence comes from Ictalurus furcatus, assembly GCF_023375685.1. Lineage (NCBI taxonomy): Eukaryota > Metazoa > Chordata > Actinopteri > Siluriformes > Ictaluridae > Ictalurus > Ictalurus furcatus. Next base: position 12,241,199 of record NC_071267.1, read on the forward strand.
CACTGCTGCCCAGCTGGTCCACCTCAGCTTCTTTCTGCTGCCCCACCATTTGTGTGAGCGTCAGTGAAGCTCGCTGTTTCTTTGCGCCGAGTTTGGTATTTTTGGCCAAATTCTTGTCCTTCTTGTCCTTGGGTCCCTTT